>NW_012267289.1:7609397-7622416 GCF_000151885.1 Dipodomys ordii | reverse complement strand
TGTGTGTGTGTGTGTGTGTGTGTGTGTGTGTGTGTGTGTATGTCTGTTTCTACCTCAGTTACCTTAGTCAAAAGTTGTCATGTCGAAAACGAACTTTTCAACTTTGGTGGGGGGGGGGAGAATTGAGTAGGGGGGGAGGGGGATGCTGGGAAGGGATGTGAAGGGTAAACAAAGGAGGAGGCTGCAATGCTTGATAAGAAATGTACTCATTATCTTGCCTATGTAATTGTAACCCCTCTGTACCATATGTTCACAAAAAATAAAAATAAAAAAAAACATTAGATTTAAGTTCTCAAGGAAGGGTGAGAATTTTCTAATTGTACAATGAAGCAAAGTGCTTAGCATACTTACTTCTACTCTCTATTCTCAGTATCTTTGATAATTTATCTCCTTATCTGAAATATTATTATTAAGAGTGTGGTTAGCAAGCTAGCTTTCTAAGAGACTAATTCTTCGTATTAGGAACAAGTCCCATGTCAGAACATGAAATGGGAGGAAGCTGATCATGTCATATCCCTGTTTTATCTAGTACCCAAGTCAGCTCTGTTCCTCTGTCTATACTGCACAAGACACAATTCCTAACATGTTAAATTTGTGCTGTGGAGAAAATAAAGTGTAAATGCTTTCCTCATTGACATTAAAATTTCTTTATGTTGTGACATCAATTAACCTAATTTCATGTCTTCCCTACATCAGACAGTATCAAGGCCACACCCATTTCCCCCAACTATGGTGTCTTTCACATCAACTCTCAACTCTCAAATTCTGGAAAAGTTTTCTGTATGTAAAGAAATTAGAAGATCTAAGGAATTCATACCTCACAACAGATATTTTCTTCAGTTTAGTGCATGAGACATGTTCTATGTTCTGGTGAGATAAATGCTAACCATTTATGGTATTAGGTAGCTTAATAAAGTACCTTGTATTGATGCTATTCTTTCTAAAGCATTTCCCCAATCCAAGAGATGCTTCTTAGAACCACCAAAGAATCTATAGACATTCAAATTGGCACTTCAACAACTGCTTATCAAAGACTTTCAGTAAAGGCAGTTTCTATGAAAATGAGCCATTTTCTAATGAATAACTATTAAAAATCTTCTCCCATTCTGTGGACTTTCTATTTATCCTGTTATCTATGTCCTTTGCCATGCAGAAGCTTTTCAGTGGAGCCCTACTGTTTCCCCTCTCCCTTCCTGTAATATCATGGTACGTGTCCCTATATAAGGGTGTTTAAACCATTTTGTACTGACTCTGGTGCAGGGTGATATATAAGGTATGTAGACACAATGGAATTCTACTCTTCCATCAGTAAGAATGATTTTGTACTGTTGATAAGAAAATTGGATACTTTTGAATACTTATCTTGGGGTTCATTCCCCTAATATACCCTAACATCTGACCTTTTCTGCTTGATTCAGACATATACTAGTTGTTGCAAATAAGGGAAACCATGGGACCTATTTTTCTTTAAGTGTTTTTTTTCATATTTTTTCCATGCAATTGTTTCTAACATATTTATAAGATGATTTATATGTTGCTTTGTATGCCCCTCCCCTACGGTATAACCAATGCTTCCACTGTATTTGATGTTGGTATAATTTGTGGAGGGGAAGGGAAAAAACAAATTGCTTAAATAGGGATACAGGTGGACCCATTGCAACAATGAGATGTACAAGTCCTTATGTCAAAAAATGAACTTTACAACTTTGGTGGGGGGTGGGTGGAGGATCGCGTGGGGGAAGGGTGATAGTATGGGAAGGGATGGTAAGGGGAAACAAAGAGGAGGCAACAATGCTTGATAAGAAATGTACTTGTTATCTTACCCATGTAATTGTAACTCCTCTGTATGGCATTCTCACAATAAAAAAAATTGGAATGACTTGAAAAAAATTACATTAAACAAAAAAAATTACAGTAAGCCAGGCCCAAAGAAACAAAATTTGAATGATTTCCCTTATTTGTGGGAACTAGAATGTGGCTATATCTACACATACACATTGGATGGTAAAATGCAAAAAATACAGTGGGACATGATACATTATACAGGTCTCTAAATATTTACACAGTGAGACCAAAGGAGGATATTCTTAGGAGAGGATCACAATATCTCAATAGCTATGTATATATGACCATATAAAATGATGCTAATAGAAATGAACTCCAAGGCAGGAAAGTCCATGAGACTCTTATCTCCAATAAACCACTCAGAAAACCAGAAGTGAAGCAGTGGCTCAAGTGGTAGAGCTCTAGCCTTGAGCTGAAGAGCTGAAGGACAGTGCCCAGGCCCAGAGTTCAAGCCCCATAACTGACAAAAAAGAAAAAAAATGAACTCCAAGATATATAAACAGGAGTATATTTTAATAAACTTTGTGAAGTTATTTCTTTTTTTGTTTTATTTCTTTTGGTTTATCCCCTGTTGTCACTATTTTTGATTTTGGTACCCTAAGTCTTGTATATATGTTTATCCAATAGTAGAAGGGAAGGGAAAT
Organism: Dipodomys ordii; assembly: GCF_000151885.1. Lineage (NCBI taxonomy): Eukaryota > Metazoa > Chordata > Mammalia > Rodentia > Heteromyidae > Dipodomys > Dipodomys ordii. The sequence goes on along the minus strand of NW_012267289.1, from coordinate 7,619,927 downwards.
CACAAAATGGTGAGACAATAGACAAAGGGTGAACCAATGCAACAGCAATATTTACAAGACACTATGTTGGAAATGAACTTTATAACTTGGGGGAGAAGGGAGTCAGGGGGAGGGAAAGTGGGAGGGGTAACACCAACAAGATATGTGTTCATTACCTACCTTACTTATGTAACTATAACCCCTTTACAAAAAAAAATTTGAAAAAGAAATAAAAACAAGAGTTTCTTTTCCTTTGTGATTGCTTTTGTTTTCTTTAGTTTTTGTCTTATGCATCAATTTATCTATCTTTGGGAGAGTAAGGGGGGGGGCACCCAAAGGGTAAGACAAAGGGTGGTTCTAGGAAACCATTCTGCATTGCTAAATACTCAAATAGCTACAACTCCAATGCTAGTGTTCAGTGAAGTGATAATAAGTCCTGACACGTGAAGTATAGGTAAAAATGTGGAGGCATGGGAACCATCATATATTGTTGGTGGACATGAAAAGGGACACAGCCACTGTAGGCAAATAATCTGGCAGGTTTTCAAGATGCAAAACACAACATTACCATATGACCCACAATTCCACTCCAAAGTGTATGTTCAAGAGAATTTAAAGCTTGCTGCCTCAGAATAAAATGTGCCTGCACATTCAGAGCAGCATTATTCATCATAGCCAAAAGTTCCAACCACATACCCTCCAACTGAGTAATGGACATATAAAATGATTCATATCTATAAAACTGCATAGGATTCAGTAATATAAAGAAATGCTGAATAAATTCAAAGTAAGTGAAAAATCTAGCTACAATATGGATGAATCATAAAATCATTGTATTAATTGTAAAAATCAAGAAAGGACACATTTAGGTTTTAGAATTATGTACAATTCTTTCAACAACAATGAAGTGGGTAGCAATGTTCAATGATAAATGGACCTTACTGAGGTAAATGTAACCCCTCTGTATAACATCTTTACAATAAAATTTTAAAAATCCTAAATAAAAATATGAAAAATTCTATATGGTCTTAAAATTCAGTTTATTTCTCAGTTCTTAAACCATAAAATGAAAATACTACTGTCATGTATTTTCTAATGATTTGATGAGAAGGCTCATATGAAACTTATAGTATCTGATTTGCATTTTGGGGGGGGGTCTGGTTGTGGCGCCTGAACTCTGGGCATGGGCGCTGGTAGAGCTAATGCTCTACCACTTGAGCCACAGTGCCACATCTGGATTTTATCTTTTTGCTTATGTGGTGTTGAGGAATCAAACCCAGGGCCTCAGGCATGCAAGGCAAGCGCTCTACCACTGAGCCACCTTCCCAGCCCTGTGATTTGCATTTTACTTGAAAAATATATAAAAAATAAATTTATTTAAAAGTATATAAACAATAAATTTATTTAAATTTGTTAGGAGAGACCCCTCCCTTAGTGGATAGTAAACATTACCTTGCTGTAAGCCAACTAGATTTTCCATTTAAATAAACTTGAACTAATAACAAGAATTGGAAGGTAAAGTATAGGAATAAAAACAAGTTAGAGTCTATAAATAAATATGAAATCTTGTTATAGAATTATAAAGTCAATGTAGAAGCTTAGCTTATGAAAGAACAAAATGCTAGCAGTTAAAAAACAGCTTCCCTACACCCTCTTTTGTTCATTCCTACAAACTCTAAATGATTTCCTCTAGCTGATTTATCCTTGACCAATGTACAGGAACTAGAAATGCATAAATATGTAATAGTCTTTTGACATATTCACTTAGACATGATGGACACAGAGTTGAAATTGTTCTCTTGAAACATCTGTTTCTCTGTTGTCTTACTCATCTTAGTAAATGCTGCCATGAACTAATAGGTAGCCATAGCCAAAGTGTAAGAGGGATACTTTACTTATCTTTTCTGTTATAATAGCTATATAAATAGCCAAAGTGTAAGAGGGATCCTTAATTTATTTTTCCGTATAATGGCTATATAAATAACAGTTGGTTTTGTTACATTTATATACTAGACATATGCATTAAATAAATTATTAAAATAAATAAAATTATTACTTAAATTATTTAATCTCCCTCTGTAGTACTAATTATAATTTTAAAAAATATTATCATCTGTTAGTGGTATTATCTAACCAGCAACTATAAGTTCAACCACTAAAGTCTACATTCAATATCCTCTATAGTTTTCACAGAAACCTAATGATAATATTGTAATTTAGATTTTACGTTTAAGAAGATGGAGACATATGGAAGTTGACTCACATATCTTCAAAGCAAAGAACTAGGAAATAAACTGACAGTCAAAATCTTAAAGGAAATGTGATGGCTCCATTTTGTATCTTCCTTTGAATTTTTTAAAAAATATTACCTGATTATCTCCATGTCTTGTATATCCCTATTTTAGAACTTACATGGCCAAAACTTAATTTTTCTGCTTTTTAAAAAAGATTCATGCTGACATTTCTTTTTTTAATATTTTTATTGTAAAAATACTGTACAGAGTGGGTACAGTTATATGAGCAAGGTAATCAGTACATTTCTTATCAAGCATTATTACCTCCTCCTTTGTTTTTCCCCTACCTTCCCTCCCACCTCCACAACTACACTCCCCCCCTTCACCTCCCTCACACCCCTCCTTGCCTAAATTGTAAAGTTTGTTTTTCAACATAGAGTCTTGTACATCTCATTGATACAATATATTTTTTATTGTAAAGATACTGTACAGAGGGGTTACAGTTACATGAGCAAGGTAATGAGTATATTTCCTATTGGGCATTGTTACCCCTCCTTTGTTTTTCCCCTACCATCCCTTTCCTTCCCCCAAGCAAAATTTGTAAAGTTCATTTTCAACATAGTGTCTTGTATATCTCATTGATACATTGGGTCATCCTGTATCCTTATTTTTTTATCTGCCAAAGTTACTACATTGCTATTAACCACATTCTTTTTAATGATTTCTCATTAGTTTTCACTGATTTTTCGGAATTTCCAATCACTGCCCACATTATTCCTTCTCTGTTCAATATATTACAGTTAAGTTAGTTAAAGTTAGTACTTTAGATCATCAAATGTCTGTTTCACTATACCTTTTCCTTTCTCCTGTTCTGTATTTGTATACCTGGGCTGTTCATTCTCACATCTCATTAAATTTTAGTAAATTTTATTTTACTATTTTTATTAAAAGGAAAATTCTGCCACATCAATGTCTCCAGGTCTTTTTAAAGACATTTTCTGGTTTACGAGGAATCTTTCTTTATGAAGTTCTGAACTATGCTGCTTACATACATACCTACTCTCTTTTTATTCTAAAGTCATACTACTCAATTAGAAAGAATGAAAATGATAATAAAAGCCATAATTTCTTTTCAGTTTCTGTAGAATCTCAACTGGATTCCAGCTTTGGGGTAAGTGTATTATTCATTTGCATTCGAAACAACTACATTAGAGTTGTTTAAGTGGCTCAATGGGTCATAGCCCTCTGAGCCAATTTACCAATTTATAATTTATTCATAGGTGTTGTTAACATCACCTATTTGCCCCTTATGATTGCTTCTTCATAACCTTCTCTAAGAGAGAAGAATGGAAGGGATTTTCTTCCATGAGTCTCCAGCCACTTCCCAATATGAACGGGTCACTACTTGTTTAGAAGTCTTAGAAAGATATTAGAAATTCATATTCACTGGATATGGTTACTCATTTTGCAAAACTGTAAGTTAGTTGCGCAAAGTAATAACACCAGTAGAATTCTCCCCTGCATATAACATACTTTAGTTAATATGTTTATTATGAAAATGATCCTGTATATGTGCAAATACATATATATTGTGCAAATATATGTGCATATATGAGAGAAAACACACATCTGTCTCCTACTGCCCAACTAAAAGCACTATACATTTTTAAAGACTCTATTCCTTCTTGTAATTAATCTTGAAGTTTATGAAACCTAAAAAAATTTTCAATTGAACATAAACAATATAATATAAGCATAACTTTAACAAACCTAATTTCTCTAATCTCAGTGTGGAGATTCTGATATACCATTAATTATTTTCCTTCTACTTCCTTGGGTGAAGTGCATTTCTTCCTGTACAACATCAAAACGCTTTGTCACACCAGAAACGTTATTAATAGCTGTCACATCTATTTATGCATGCAAATAAAATTCAAGTTAAAATACATAGAAATCTGAATAAATACAGGTGATATAAAATTCTTTTAGAGAAACAGTATCTTTACAAGATACACACAACTCAATTTTTTGGAGGGCATCTTGTCAGGATAAATCAAGTTTATAATTCTTATACTCTTTGGTACTGTATTTCTTTTGTGACAGATATGTTCTACAATGTACATCACAGTAATTCACTTAGCAATATATCTGATAGTACAAAATTAGAGACAAATGAAATATGTAGTTATATGGATAAATTCATTAATTATGGTTTATTCATATTTATGATGATATGATAGATGTACAACTAGAATATTACTCACTCAAATTTAATAACTCATTTGATAAAATATTAACATTATTGCATCAAATATTGCTGTTGAGATAGAATTAATTTTAATATAAGATACATTCCCTGATTACATTAAATTTTACCTGAGATATCTAAAGAAAAATAAATATTATAAAAAAAAGAAACAAGTAGTATCATTGGAAAAAGTTCTTGAAAGTGAAATGAAGCTACTATGGGTAAGATGAGGGAAGGAGGTGTCCTCTTGTGAGATAATTGGGAAAACTTCTCTCACCTAGTGACATTTGAAACCTGAGGGAGGTGCAAACTTTCAAGAAATGTGGAGAACTGTGAAGTCAGAGTTAATAGTAAGATCAAAGTGCACAAGTTGAGAGCAAGCACAGTTTATTTAAGAAACAGTAAAGGGCCAGAGCTCAACTTACAAGGGGGTGAGTTGTAGAAAGTGATTTCAAAGAGAGAGATGGGGAGGGAAGATCACTAAGGCTCTGGCAGGCCATCCAAAGGATTCTGGCTTTTATTTTTATATGTCAAGCCAGGGTAGAGTTTTAGTCTTGATGACAATACTTGGCTGACATTTTAAAAGTGTCATTTTGGTTGCTGAGTGGGTAACAGGCTGTAAAAGACAAGCAAACAGAAGACAAGCAAACAGCTGAGGTGAAGAGAGAAAGAGAGAGAGAGAGAAAGAGAGAGAGAGAGAGTCTGAAGGAGTTTTGCTGCTGTATGGCTAATGATTCTAGATGGACTTGGAAGGTGAAACTGACAGGTGTGGTTAATTATTTGAATATATGAAGTAAGAGGAAAAGAAGGAACGTCAAGTATGAGACAGAATGGAACTTGCTGATATACAAGCTTCCTTTGATTTCTTGTCAGATGAGATAAAACAAATCTGCAGAAGACTGTGGAGAAATAGCCCATTTTCACAAGGAAGAAGGCAGGAGCCAGCTATTTTCAGGTTTTTCTGAATGATATTATTAGGATATGCTACCTGGTATATCTGTGTACTTTTTAAAACAATTTTAAAAAGCCTTTCCTGTGGGAAAACTGAGGAGATGATAATTTATGATATAAGTTTTGACATCCAGGGTAAGTGCAATACTGATAAATGACTTGTAAGGTTCTATAACAGACATAATAAAGGAATTTCCAAATGGACATTTTTCTATGGAAAACTAATTAGACATAAATATTGTCATTCTATTTTTCATTGATATAAAAATCAAATTGATTTTCAAAATACAATTCCTCCTTTAAAAAGTAAATATTTGATTGCTATACCAGGTATCATGTGAATCATGGTATGGTGGAAAAACAAACTATGGAAAAATAAAAGTCAGGTGCTGGTGGCTTATACCTATAATCCTAGATACTCAGGAGGTTGAGATGGAAATGAACTTTACAAGTTTGGGGGTGGGAGGGTGGGGAAGAGTAGGGAATAGGGGAGGGAAGAGATAGTGGGACAACAACAAGGGAAGGGGTTACAATGATCAACAAGTAATGTAGTCACTGCCTTACTCCTGTAACTGTAACCCCTCTGTGCAGCATCTTTACAATAAAATAAAAATTTTAAAAGAAAGAAAAGAAAGGAAAACAAACCTCAATTGAAATGCTAACCCTATACTTGGGTAAGAGAAAATATACTTAGAAAATATGTTGATGGAAAGACCTGGAGGGAAAAAAAAATCATCGTGAGTGAAATAAATCAGGCCTAAAGGATTAATGTTTCCTCTCATTCCTGCAAGCTAGAATTAATTTATGAGTGTAAAAATAAACACTTCATGTATTTAATACAGTAGTGTATATACAACTGCATTAAAAATTGATATATTCAGGGGAGAATTTGAATAGTGTCATTCTTTAGAAAGTCTAACTCACAGTCCAACAAAATGAACACCAACATTTGAGTACTTGACAGTAGAAGAAGGACCAAGTGGAAGGACATAAACAAATGAAGAGATGACGTAGGGGAGAACACAATCATAAAATTTAATGCATATCCTACAAACTTAAGGACTGAGAGGAGGGGTAGGGCTGAGAGAAATGGAGAGATTGATGAAAAGGTAACATCAATCAAGATGCATTTTATCCATAAACTGCTTTGTACAATGACTTCAAGATAATAAAATATAATTAAAAAAGAAAGCATGTTGGTTTGCTAGGTACTACACTAAGCAGTAGTTATAAGAAGTCCTTGTCTGCTCCCCTAAGAACAATATTGACCATCCTGGAGAATATTTTCTTTCTACCACAGAATTTCTCAATTATGTTTTCTTGAAAATAAGATTTGAAACAGTAGTTAGTAAAAATCCTTGCCAATACTAACACCAGTTTTTAAGTAGGTAAAAAGAAAAGTCAAAAAGTTCTCAGTAAAATACATCTGATAGAAAAGAACAGTAAAAGAACTGAAAAATAAAGTAGTGTTAAAGTCCACAAAATATGTGTGTGGTCAGCAACATCAGTCTTAAATAGTGAATTCTAATATTAAATAGTTCAAAGTAGCTAGATGTAGCTAGACATATTATACAAGAGTAGAAAGTTAGTCAATCTACATGGACAATAATAACTGCAATGTTAATGTAACTATACAGATCCATAATATAAAAAAGCAGATAAACGAGCCTACACAAATACACTGAATAATACTCAAAAATGACATCAGGAATCTCAAGAAAACTGACTTCTCATGATAATGATGATTATTTTGCCCAACTTTCATTGTTTAGTTGTTTATTTATTATTTACTATTATTTTTTGCCAGTCTGGGCCTAGGTGCTGTCCCTGAGCTTCTTTTGCCCAAGGCTACAACTTGGGCCACATTACCACTTCTGGTGTTTTCTGTTTATTTGGTACTGAGGAATTGAAACCAGGGCTTCATGCATTAAAGGCAAGCACTCTGTGCCACTAAGCCACATTCCCTGCCCTAGTTGTTTAATTTTAAAACATTAAATTATCATAGTCATTTTTCCATGAATAGTATTTTACAACAAATACACATAGAAGTTGACTTCATGGAAATAGAACCTCATCAAGGAGAACTAAGTGTATCTCAGAACAACAAGGGCAACAAAGGTTACACAGCATTGTGAAAAGGGAACCATGAAGCCCAGGAACACAGGGCTGTATCTTCCTAAAAGGGGGTAGATGTAGAACCAGCTTGTGAACTATCGTATCTGTCGTTTTAGATAGATCTAGGGACCAGAAATTGAGAGAAGACTTATACTTCTCCTAAAATATCTCATTTAGTTCTCAAAACACAGTAATTATATTAACTAAGTTCACAAGGTAATTGAGACAGAGTTTTAATACTTCAATTAAACTTGATAGTCTAATCTCATTAAAAATGAAGTTAACCTTACCTACAGTTTTTCTCTATCAATCAGTAACTAGAAACTTCACCTTAGATTGGTGTAATTTATAAATTAATACAGCTTAGTTTAGTCATCAAATGCAACAGAAAGATGACACTTCATTTAACCGTAAGTTTATTTAGCACTATATAAAAGGATCTTGGGCACAGACAAGCGACTGGCAATCTAGCAGTGCAAGTGATGGCTTTAATAATGGCTTCCCAGCTGGGCACTGGAGGCTCATGCCTGCAATCTTATCTACTGAGGAGGCTGAGATCTGAGAATCATTGTTCATAGCTAGCCCATTCAGAAAACTCTCGTATCTCCAATTAACCACCAGAGAACCAAAAATAGCACTGTGGCTCAGGTTGGTAAAGTTCTATCCTTGAAGGAAAGAGCTCAGGGACAATGCTGAAGCCTTGAGTTCAAGCCCATGACCAACCGGTAGGAAAATAATGCCTTCCCTATGACCTACTCACTCGGAACTTTGTAAAATAAAACCTAAAACTATAATGATTCTGACCAAGGAAAGTAACAGGAGAGGGTTACTGGTGGCTTATGCTTGCTCCTAGCTACTCAGGAAGTCCAGATATGAGAATTGCAGTTCAAGGACAGCCCAAGAAAAATCCTGGAGATTCTTAGCTCCATGTAATCAGATTAGGCATGGATGTTTGATATAAGTAGTGACCTGACCAGTTTTTTATGTTAATTGTGTTAGTCATGATTACACTCATGAACTTCCTGAACAGGCAATCCACAATTTGAGCCCTATACCTGGGCTTTTTTGAGTTTTATTTTGTTAGAATTTCACAGTTAGGGAAATCCTCCCAAGTAGCCAGAGTTTCAGGCATTCACTATCATACAAGGCTCTGGTTTTTGTTTGTTTGTTTGTTTTTTTAATTTATGGTTTAAGAGGCACATCTGAAGACAAAAAATATCACTAATTTGATATCAAGACTTGCCTTCTACCATGAATGTATTATAGAATGTGAAGGAGATACAATTTATTTAATTTTTATTAAAATGTAATTGCATTTTAAATGCTTGACATAGTTTTCTCAAAATTAATTGACCTTAAAATTATCTAATATTTCATTTCCTAGCATCCAGAGATGCAAAGCAACATGAATAACATTACTGTAACATATTTCTATAATTTAAGCAATTTACTGATCTGAGAATTTTAAAATACATTTTAAGGTATCAAAAATTATACCAAAACCAGACATGAACCACACAGAATAAGCATTGTAGTCACAAAACAAAACAAAAATTAGTTTCCTTTAGGCTTATTGGTAAGCAGTAGTAAAGTTGAGCTGATAAATTATAGAGTACCAGTAAGTGAAATATAAAAATAATTGTTTATAAAATAGCTCATCTTTTAAATTACTATACTTCTTTTAAGTGACATATGAAGGTAAATTTTGCCAATATATTCCCAAACTTCTCATTTTTGCCCTCATAGTTGTTTAAATATGGTTCAGAAAACTATTTCCAAGCTTTCTAATTTCAAAATTACCAAAATACACAGGACATTGGACTGGCCTTTAGTGTGAAATAGAAATGAAGCATCAGAAGTTGTGTTAACAGTGGCTATAATCTTGGATATTTGTGAGAAGTGTGTGAAATCTGAGGATTGAGGTGCAGAGCCAGCTCAATCATGCAGCTCTGCAAGACTCTTTTCTCCAATTATCCAACCCAAAGTTGGAACTGGAGGCATAGTTCAAGTGGTAGAATGCCAGCTGTGAGCTGAAAAGATTAGTGAGATCATGAGGCCTGGAGTTGAAGCCTCAAAGCTAGCAAAAATTAATAATGGATAAGGAGGAGGAGGAGGAGAAGGAGGAGGAGGAGGAAGAGGAGGAGGAGGACTTGTTTCATTCTGTAAATACATAGAGAAAGGTGAAAAAAATCAATAATGAAAAGCTACACAGTGTATGATTCAAACTGTACAACATTTTGGAAAAGATAAAACAGTAAGCTGGCAAATATCGCCAGGGGTTAAGGCAGGATGGAGAAATGACCATATTGAGCACAGAGAATTTGGAGCAATAGAACCACCCCAGACTTATAAAATATTTACTTCTAAGACTGAATCTTAACGAATTCTGAGTGATAGTGAGGTGTCAGTGCAGGCTTGTGAGTAATGACTACTTTATTTTGATGTGCAATGATGAAGAAGTAGGATTTGTGCAAAGAAATCTCTTGTCAAACTCTGCAAAAACATATAAATTCATAGTACTTTCAAATGTTCACTTAAGCTCAAAAGCAATATCAAGAAATCCCTTAGAGTTATATAAAAATAAATATTACAAATTGATATTCATACAGTGTACAGAGCAAAGCTTGCAAAATTTGATGAAATTTTAAAATGTACAAATTTTGTATTCTATCATTATGTGTTAACTATATTGAATTTTTAATGTTCTTTTCTAAAATTTTGTATAAAATTTTGTGCATAATTTTTTTTCTGCCCTGATGAAAGGTCTAAATATTTAGCAAGTGCTCATATTGTAAAAATTCAGCTAAACGATGCAAATGATATGACTCGTAACTATTTCTTAACTTGAAACTATTTTTTCCTTAATGACCAAGTTGTTTTGTATTTATTTTTTTTTAATTTTATTTTATTTTATTTGTGAACATACTGTACAGAGGGGTTACAATTGCATGGGGAGGATAATGCGTACATTTCTTACCAAGCATTGCAGCCTCCTCCTTTGTT
>NW_012267289.1:7581744-7608827 GCF_000151885.1 Dipodomys ordii | reverse complement strand
AGGGGCATCTGGGTTGGTTCCATATCTTAGCTATGGTAAATAATGTGCATAATTTTTTTAACGTTAGTAAAGTCTGCATGCTTTAAACCCATTGTATTTCAAAAAAATAGTTTTTTTTTTTTTGGTAAAAAGCTAAACATCTGTTCCCAGTATTCAAAGTGAAAATAAAACAAAACAAAACAAAAACATATGTTAAGTTCTAAGTTAAATGAGTGCTTTATGTGTCCTCAGTTCTGGGGCCTAAAAAATACAAAGTGCCACAGGAAAAGCTCTCTCTAAGTAAAAGTCTATCTTAGCAGGAACATGCCATCCTCCTGGGAACTTTTCCAACCTGGCTCCTATGGAGCTGCAGCATGCACATCCAGGGGAGAGGTACCAGCGTAACACGGGGTCTGCTGAGGCCGGCTCTTCTGTGCCTTCTTGAACTTTCCCCCCTTTTAGCAGTGTTGAAAGTTGGTCTGGAAAAGTATAGGAAAGCTATATCAAGCTATTTTCCTTAGGAGGGTTTTTCTTTTTCCATACTGTGTTAGCAAATTTGCATGGGGAGGGCACTATCTGGTATGACATGAAAAATTCACTTCCATTGAGGAGACCTCCTGTGTCAAAGTCTCAATATTCTCAAGTGAAATATGGAATTAGGCTTTATTAAATTAAATTAGAAAGGATTTGAGATTAGGATGTGTGCATCAACTATAAAAGTAATATATATATATATATATACATACATATATGCAATTTCTAAAGAAAGCTGAACTATTTATTCAAATTCCCCTTAAAAAGAACAATGATGCTTCATTATACACTAGGACATTTGATGGCTATCTTTACAAATTGAGTTTAAAAACTGTATTTCAATAATTATGTTCTTGGATAACCTCAACATATAAAATATTTTTTAAAGAGCATATCACATAAAACTATGTGTGTGTGTGTGTGTGTGTATCAAAATGAACTCCAAGGTGTGGAAACAAAGACTTCTCTATTTCTTTTAATTATTAATTTTTTAATATTTTTCTATTTTATGATTCCATCTTCTTTTCCTTATGAATCGTGTATTCAAGTGTACATCTTCAGGAGGGTTGGGGGAAGGACACAGAACTTGAGGGAAAAGGTGAAAAGTTCATCAGCGGAGCTCACTGGACACTGGTGAAAGTGAACTATATAAATTTTAGGGAGAGATGGAAAGAAGGGACTGGGAGAGAATGAAGGAAGTGGAAACACTGTAAGAAAGGAAATACTGTTGGTATAATTTGTGGAGGGGAAGGGAAAAAATGTTTAAATGGGGATACAGGTGGACCCATTGCAACAATGAGATGTACAAGATGCTATGTCAAAAAACGAACTTTACAACTTTGGCGCGGGGTGGGGCGGGGGTGGGGGGGAAGGATATTGGAAAGGGGATGGGAAGGGGAAACAAAGGAGGAGACAACAATGCTTGAAACGAAATGTACTCATTACCTTGCTCATGTAATTGTAACCCCCCTGTACGTTACTTTCACAATAAATAAATAAATAAGAAAGGAAGTACACTTATCACCTGCCTCATGTAATTGCAATCCCTCTGTACATCACCTCTATAATAACAATAAATATTATTAAAAAATAAAAATATTTATTTTATTTTCATGTGAAAAAGGAAAGTGAATATATATGTATTTATGTAAAAGTTATATATATATATATGCACACACATATATATTTGAGTATGTTTATCCCAAACACACAAATATATATGCATATGTATGTGTTAAGCCAAAATTCAAACATAAAAAATTACATTAAAAGGATATATTCTAGGAGTGTATATAATTTTAATTCATTCAAATAATCAACAATCACAATATAAAATGTATTTTGATTTGAAGCACTTCCATAATGTTGACTATATAACTATTGATAATTTACTAAGAGTATTTTCTTGAAAATATATGAAAATATTGTTAATGTGGAATATAGTTTTCAGGATACATAAAATAGAATACAGTGATAAATATATAAACAACCAAAGCTGCTGAAAGTGTAACCATTAACTGTAATGCTTTTAGTCATTTAAACTTGTACAAGTCATGTATAAACAAGAGAACAAACAATTATGTATGAAAGTAGACTTAAATTGCAAATATTATTTCATTTCTTTTTTGGCATTAATATATTATAAAACACTAATACTGAAGTCTAAATTTTATGATTTGAGTAGCAATGATAATTATTGAAAACTATCAAATTTAAAGAACTTTTTATGATCTCTATTTTCATATTTAGGACCTAACAATATTGTAGGAAAAGGACATTTTAATTATATAGAAATTTTCATGTAATTGTAATCCTTCTGCAATTGAATACTGCATTAGGAGATACTTAATGGCATTTGCCATTCTAACTGCCTTCTCCTATCTCATAATTTATACAAACTTTATCATACTTGAAAATACTAAAAAAGAATAAACAGATCAGTAATTTTTGCAAATATTTTATACCAACTTAACTATGATACAGAGAATAAAATTATAGTTTCTTAATATGTACTCTTTCTTATGCAAACACAAAGCCAACAAAGCTATCTGTTTAGTTGTTATATTCTATTTGATCATTCATTCTAAACAAAGACATGATTAATACAATAATTTGTTTTGGGATTCATTTCACTTAGCATGATCTTATGTGGTCAGATATACATAGCCTTTAAGCTTTTCTGCTCATCAGATAAAATTATCCTAAACGCATACTAATTATTGCAAATAATGGAAAGCCTGGGACCTATATTTCTTAAGGTCTGGCTTACTTCACTTACTACAATTTTTTCCAAGTCTTTCCATTTCCTAACAAATGGGGTGGTGTCATTCTTTCTGATGGAAGCATAGTATCATATATCACATTTTCTTGATCCCTTCATGTACTGAGGGACATCTGGATTGGTTTCATATCTTAGCTATGGTGAATAATGCTGCCATAAACATAGTTGTACTTGTAGCTTTAGAATGCCCTTGCTTTGTTGCTGTTTTTAATATACTATGTGATTTTTTTTAATTTCTTTTGTATGTTCTTCCCCCTATGGTCTATTCCCTATTGTTACCTGCATCTTATATATACATTAATCTAATTTGGGGAGGTAAAGGGGAATAACAAAATACTGAAACAAGGACACGGGATGTTCCATTGCAACAATTATACTCTCAAGACACTATGTTGGAAATGAATTTTACAGCTTGGGATGGGGGAAGAAATAGAGAGGGGGGAAGGGAAAGAATAATAAGAGAAAAACAAAGAGGAGGGAACAATGCTCAACAAGAAATGTACTCATTACCTTACTCATGGTAACTGTAACCCCTCTGTACAGCATCTTTACAATAAAATAAAATTTTTAAAAATCAATCAAAAAATAAAAAGAAAGAACATAATATATTTATATAAATCGGAAAAGCAAATTACTGCTAACTGAAGAAAAATTCACAAGTAAATTAATTTTGCCAAATGTGTTAATATAATTTCTCCAATGAGATGTCAGAATAAAATTGAATAAAAATTAAATATCAAACTGTACAGAAGATTCAAGCAGTCTTCAAGGAAAGAAAACCTGATTGAAATTGACAAAACTGTAATGCTTATTAACTTTCTAAACAAAAAGTCAAAGTATTCTATTTCAAAATAACTTTTTAATAAGTTTTTATTATAAAAATACTGTATAGAGGGGTTACAGTTATATGAGCAAGGTAATGAAAGCATTCCTTGTCAAGCATTGTTGCCTCCTCCTTTGTTTTTCTCTCCTATCATCCCTTCCCTCCCATCTCCACGACTACACTTCCCCCCACCACCTAAATTGTAAAGTATGTTTTTTGACATAGCATCTTGTACATCTCATTGTTGCAATGGGTCCACCTGTATCCCTATTTAAACAATCTGTTCTTTCCCTTCCACTTCCCAAATTATACCAACATCAAATACAGTGAAAATAAGGGTTATACTGTAGGGGAGGGACTTCCAAAGCAACAAAAAAATCACGTGGTACCTTAAGATACGTTAGAAACATTAATTTTGTAGGAATTTGTTTCTCCCTCAGTTGGATGAATCTCACTTAGAAGGAAAATGTATTTCATATTTTGAAAGAGTAGCTCTTTATTGGCTTACTTTTATAGTGGGGATACAGCATTGTTGTGAAAATAAAACTGTAATTCAATGATAGAAATTTCAAGAGTGGAGGTACTGATGGTCATGATTTTTCAGATATTTCAAGAGAATAATCTCAACCTGAGCCATCGGAAAAACCTTCTATAATATACATGTAGTCTGAGATTGGAAACTGTGTGAAAAGTCTTCAAGTGAGAGGTAAAAACAATCAAGATCATTTATAACATAAGCAAACAAAGCCTTTCAAATTATCTACAAAACAGGAATTTGTCAAGGATTGAATATTAAATATATCTTCTAAATCTGGAGAGATCAAAATTTAAACACAGAACAAAATGTTTACACAGTTGAATTTTTACAAGGTCTCAGATATTTACTGATACTTACTGATATTTACTTAGTAAGATTATTACAATGTATTTTTGTTTTGTTTCTTGGCTTCAACTCAGGGCCACAAACTCTTGATTGGTTTTATTGCTCATGGGTGACTGGCACTCTACCATTTTAGCCACTTCCAGATTTTTGCTGGTTACATGGTTTCCCTTATTTGGAATAACTAGTATATATCTGAGATAAGCAGAAAGGTCAGATAAGATGATGTTAGGCCAAATGAACCCCAAGGTAAGGACATAAGTGTTTTTTTTTTCTTTCTTCCTATTGTTTCTAAGGTATCTTTAAGGTACCACGTGATTTTTTGGTTGTTTTGTATACCCTCCTCCACTGTATAACCCCTGTTTTCACTGTATTTGATGTTGCTATAATTTGGGGAGCAGAAGGGAAAAAACAAATTGTTTAAATAGGTTGACCCATTGCAACAATGAGATGTACAAGAGACTATGCCAAAAACCGAACTTTACAATTTAGGTGGGAGGGGGGAGTATAGCTGTGGAGATGGGAGGGCAGGGATGGTAGGGGAAAAACAATGGAGGAGGCAACAATGCTTGATAAGAAATGTACTCATTGTTGCAATGGGTCCACTTGTATCCCTATTTAAACGATTTATTTTTTCCCTTCCCCTCCATAAATTATACCAACATCAAATACAGTGAAAGCAGGGGGGGTTGTACCGTGGGGGAGGGACATACAAAGCAACAAAGAAATCATCTTATAAATATGTTAGAAACAGTTGCATGAAAGCAAAAACATTTGAATACTTATCTTGGGGTTCATTTCACCTGTCATCAACGTATCTGATCTTTTCTGCTTGGCTCAGACATATATTAGTTATTGCAAACAAATCATTTAAATAGGGATACAGGTGGACCCATTGCAACAATGAGATGTACAAATCGTTATGTTGAAAAACGAACTTTACAACTTTGGAGGGGGCAGGGGAGGAGGAGAGGTAGGAAGGAGGTAGGTGGAGGAGGAGTAGGTAGGGGCAGGCAGGGGCAGGGGTGGATGGGAAGGGATGAAAAGGGGAAACAATGGAGGAGGCAACAATGCTTGGTAAGAAATGTACTCATTACCTTGCTCATGTGATTGTAACCCCTCTGTACAATATTTTCACAATTAAAAAAACATTAAAAAAGAATTTGTACAAGACACTATGTTGAAAATGAAATTTACGACTAGTGGGGGAGGGGGGAAGGAGTTGAGAAGGTGGGGAGGGAAGGAATACCAGGGGAAAAGCAAATGAAGGGGTAACAATGCTCCATAGGAATTGTTCCAATTGCCTTAGTCATGTAACATATCCCCTCTGTACATTATCTTTACAATAGAATAATCATAAAATAAAGAATCTCCAGGACTTTTCTTGGACTGGTTTTGAACTACAATCCTCATATCTCGCCTTCCTGAGTAGCTAGCATGAGCCACCATGTTTTTTTTTGTTTTGTTTTGTCAGAATTATAATTTGTTTTATTTTACTATAAAACAATTATTGTTTGAATGAAATAACTTGATAATTGACAAAGGAGAACTTTGTTATTTTCAGACCTGTCCTCAGAAATATATCATGGTTTTTTATATTTTTTTCTTATATGAAAATAACAGTGAACCAAACAAAAATATAAAATGAGTTTAAACTGTACTTAGCAAAGAATTTGCAGAAAAGTAATTTGTTAACTGAAAAGTACTAAAGAAAGAACTGTTAAAACTCAGATTTCTACTTTGGCCAAAGGCATAGATTTTTATATCTTTGAAAGTTTAAATAATATCCAATACCTAAAAATTGTGACAAGTCAATTATAATCTGTTCCTCAATAGACTTTGAAAAAGATAGTTTCTCTTATTAAAATAGATATAAATATATATTAAAAATTCCCTAAAGCTAAATTAAATGACTAAAGAACTCATTTTTAAGCAAGACAACATTCTTTTATAGATAAAATTAATGAGCTCTTATGAACTTCTGTGGAATTTATTATCATGTCACAAAGTATAATTGAATTCTTCCTAAAACTAGTTTATTATATATTTTATATATTCACGTAAAAGTAATCCTTGATCTCAAACCTAAACCTATGAGTGTTTACTATTCCAAAAGGATTCTCTAATTTCAGAGTTCATAACACTTTTTATGTCCTCTGGATTACACAACAGTGTTCTACTAATGGATATTATTTACTGATAAGTTTTATATAAAATACTATATGAGATATTCTTCACCCTGCCAAAAAGTAGATTTTTTTGAGTTAAGTGCCTTTTGAAAAACAAATATATACTATTTTTGCCCCTATGGTTGTTAATAATATAGCAATGAGAAGAGTAACTTAATTTTGGTTTTCTATTAATAAAATCATGTGATTAATAATAAAAAATAGTTGATACGGGTATTTAAAGAATATTGGTTTTGCCAGGCGCTGGAGCCTCATGTCTGTAATCCTAGCCACTCAGGTGGCTGAGATCTGAGGATCATGGTTCAAACCCAGCCCAGGCAGGAAAGGCTCAAGTGGTATAGCGTTATCCTTGAGCTGAAAAGCTGAGGGACAGTGCCTCGGCCCAGAGTTCAAGCCCCATGACCAACAAAAAAACATAAACAAAAACCAAATTGGTCTTCATTATTTATATGGCTTACTATAAACCCATTTCAAAACAGATTAAATTTACTATGTAATTTTATAACAAAGTATCATCTTAAAATCCTTTTGCTTATTATTCAGAAACTTATAGACATAAAATTATGAAATAAAGCAAAGATTAAAAGTTAAATTCATGATATTGTTCAAACTTTTTAATTATTTCTTGATTCTAAATATACAACTGGAATACATACATTTTTAATGAATAAGAAATATTTCTAAGTAACTGAGTTGAGGATTAAAGACTAAAATGTTTAGGGAAAATATCTCTGAAAATGGTAAAAAAAATTCTGAAAGCACAATTTTATAAAATCAAGATGACATATTTGACTTGAGAAATACCTCATTTATGATTCAAGATATCAAAGCAAAGAAGTTTCTACATATGTTAACAATTACACAAATATAATCCAAATGTTACTTATAAGAAATTTACTAGTTCCATAATTATAAATATTTTTCCTAGTTAAAACTAAAATTGTGTGACAAAATTTCTTGTCATTTGCTTTATTCTCAAGCATAATCTTTCACGATGTGATTATGTGCAAATGCTTTGCTTTATCACCTCTTTAAAGTATATGTTTTTGCTAACTTGTCTCTATATTCTACAAATATAATTAGATGTGCATATATTATTCCTCTATGGTTTACGGATACTTGAAGCTAAAGTTCAAAGTATAAAAAGGACATTTATTTTCACTAAAACATTAAAGTCAACTGTGCAACACTTTTATTGATGTAAAACATACAGTATAAAATACTAAGTAAACCATTTCAAAAGCTTTCTAATATGACAAAGTATAAAATTAAACATGTATGATACTTAATTTATTCCCTACTTTTATCTAATATCTGTATGCACACTTAATGGTCAAGCAAATTTACAATATAGAGAATGGCAGCTACAAAAAAATCCTTTATATGTTCTCACTTTATCGCATAAAATACATTTACTCTTAAATTTATTGCACCATAATTCTTTTCTTTTTCTTTTTCTTGCCAGTCCTGGGGCTTTGACTTTGGGCCTGGGCACTGTCCCTGAGCTTCTTTTGATGAATGCTAGCACTCTGCCACTTGAGTCACAGTGCCACTTCTGGCTTTTGGTGTTTATGTGGTAGTGAGGAATTGAACCTAGGACTTCACGCATGCAAGGCAAGCACTCTACCACTAAGCCGCATTCCCAGCCCTGCACCATAATTCTCAAATCTTAAATCTAAGGATTTAAAACACTATCAGTATGAAAAGAAACCACTAATGATATAACGTCATACTTTTCATGATATAAAAACATTAGACCACTCATATTTAATATGTTCATTTCAAATATAATTTTATCCAATTGGAAAAAATTACTATTAGCATCTTTTGTTTTTCAAAATATTTTTAACTTAGATTTTAAATAGATTCCCTGTGTGATGTTGAACAATAATTATTTATAGAATATTATCTTTTTTATAAACTATATGCATTACAATGTAAATCATAAATGGATCATCAAAATAATTTATTGGATCATGACTTCCAATATGAGGGTAAAAGAAATAAGATGAGGAGTAGAACACAAAACAGGAAAAGCAATGTAGATTTTTTAAAAAGTTGTGTGTATATGTGTGTATGTGAGAGAGAGAGAGAAAAAGAGAGAGAGAGAGAGAGAGAGAGAGAGATGGAGAGAGAGAGAGAGAGAGGCCTATCTTAAAGGAGGGAGTTTCCAGTTATGGAGGGTACGCTTTCATAAGTTTGAGAATCTGAACCTCAGTGCCACTAAAGGTAAAACAATTACAAACATGGTGGAATCTTGGAGGATACTGTAATTAGCCCAAAATACTAAACCTCTCACATATTTGGAGATTATCAGGTACTGAAATGTTACAATTAATAAAACATTGATGCTTTTCATATTACAAATTTTTATTAAGTTATTCAAATTGGGCATTTTTCACAGAAAGGGACATTTGTGTTTCCTGATTGCTAAACATTTGAAATTCACTTCTGAGGCTATAATCATGATGTTCTTTCCATGGTGATAGTAATATACTATAACAGACATTTTGTCATTCTAGACCTAAAACACTACCTATCTTTAAAGGAAAATTCTTTCATTTTACTCCCTACTTAATCCACACTCAAGGTCATATGTCACAGATTTCTTTTAGTTCATTGTTTTCTTTATGAGTCTCTTAAAAATTGCCACATACAGCTGGGTCCTGGAGGCTTATGCCTGTAATCCAAACTACTTAGGAGGCTGAGAACTGAGGATCATGGTTTAAAGCCAGCCAGGGCAGAAAATTCAGTGAGACTCTTATTTCAAATAAGCTATTCAGAAAAAGCCAAAAGTGGCACTGTGGCTCAAGTTGTGAAGCACTAGCCTTGACTAAAAAGAATCCCAGTGAGCACATCCAAGACTGGAAAAAAATTTGCCACATGCGTTTATTTTCTCAGATATTCAGTTAATATTTAAGGACACTTATGAATTGATATACTAATTCCACTAATATTTCTATGCTAACATTTACAAAACAAATGAAAACTTAAAAATTTTAAGTCTAAAAGACTTGCCTTTATCATTATTAGAACTCTCTTTTTGCAGTTCCTTTCTTCCTTCAAAAGATAAGATCACATTTTACTCTATCTTTAATCAGATACCCATTACAATGTTGATCACATTCTAAGGGCTCTTTCTCAAGATTCTAAATCAATAAGTAAATTCAATTTCTTCTTTTAGGTGTTACTGAGCCAAAGAAATTCCAATGTGTCTCCTATGATTTTAGTATTCCATAGTTTTCAGGACTTGATTCATAGCATTTTAAAGTAATAAGTCATTAAAGGTTGGTATATTTAATACCACATCAAAATAGAAAATAAATTTTTAAATGTTAATTTATTAAAGGCATTCATTATGCCACTTTGCATTTTACTTACACACATACACACAAACTCTCTCTCTCTCACATACACACACACAGAATGCTCCCTACTCTTTCTTTCTAGACTTCTAGACTTTTCACTCCTGAAAAGTGGCAACACAGTGCATACTACAAATTAAATAGAACAAAAATAGTGTTGTTTTCAAATTAAACAGATTTGCTGCTTATAAGTTATTAGAAACAATGTGCTGTAATTGTAAGTATGAATGTTGATGTGCAGATTGCTGAAATATGTTCAGCCTTATATATACATGGTTCATAGTTTTATCAAGAACAACATATATTAGAATAAAATATTTTTTTATTTAATCCTGGGTAACTGAAATAGATGTGATTAAGACAAAAGATGTCTGAATAATTTTCAAGCTTGATTCCTCATTTAGAAAGTGAGAGAAATAAGTGACAACTTTTGCATGAATGACATTTGAAACTATAGAAAAATAACAGACAAACAAGGGTGCAACTAAAATATATTCTTTACATCACCATTTATTTAAGATAAGTAGTAACAACATGAAAATAATTTCCTCATATTACTCTAGTGATCCCTATGCCTCTACCAGAAACAATGGTTTACATCAGAACTTGACATACAATATAAATTAGGTTATGTAACATTTACAGAAAATGTAAGCTGAGTATATGAAGACTGCTATTGCCAGTCTTATAATTAATAAAATAAATAATATATAATTAATACCATATAAAAAGCCATTATTACACAGCTCCATTTTCTTTACATTATAGACTATTGTAATTTGCCATTATTTGCTTTAGCTTCTTTTATTTGCTTTAATAATGATAAATACAATTTCACAGTTCCTTGAGCTTTAATATTTTCTTAATATTAAATAGATAATACTTTTCTACTAAAATATTTTCTTAAGCAATTAAAATCTCTTACATTGAAATCAACCATACTCTTTCATTAAAGTTAGATTAAACTGAGAAAGATTAAGATGGGGCCTAATGTTTTTAGATACTAAATTAATTTTAATAAACAGAAATATCAACTTTCTGACCCATAGTTAGAATCATGTTTTTGTAATAGATTTTACAGTAATAATTTTATGTTAATAAAATATTTTGAGTTAATACAAAACTTAAAAATTGTACTTAAATATTTTTAAACTACACGTACTGAATATTTATAAGGATATTTTAATACAACAACCATCCACATTTCTTTCTAAAAGTCAAGACTTTTAGTTTATATATAAGATACGTATGGTGACATTTGTCCTTCCACATTTTACATTGTGAAATCTCCGTCATCCTCAAGTCCTCCGAGTTGGCATTCCATCTTCTCAGATGTTTTGCTTAACCTCTCTGATTGGTAAAGCTGTGGCCTCTATTATTAGTATCCAGAGTTTTGCACATCAAATCACTTACAGGATAATATTGGAATTTAATATTACCTTTACGTGGATAAATTTCACGGTGACCTATCTGCCATTTTCACTACAGATTGGATATTGAATAATGACTAATCTAGAATATTCATTTCATTTTATTCATCCATCATGGCAGTACTCTCTTAGGTAGCCAAATTGACCACAATTACAGCATTATACCTGTGTAAGATATTTAATAACTGACTGAATGAGGTCAGAATTAAAGACCTTATGATAACAAAAGAGGCAAGACTGCTTCCACCAAAGGTAATGATGGAATAGAAAGGAACAGAAACCCTGAAAAGCCTAATCCTAATTTTTTTTGGTCTAATGAGTTTTTCCTTTTATATTGTAAAGATACTGTACAGAGGGGTTACATTTACATGAGTAAGAAAATAAGTACATTTCCTATTGTGCTTTGTTACCCCCTCCTTTGTTTTTCCCCTACCATCCCTTTCCTCTCTACCTCCCCAACTCCTCTCTCATCCTAATTTTGAAGAGTTTAATTCTTTCATTTCTATCCAAAGTCATCTGAAATTATATAGATCTATTAAAATCCACTCATATTTTGTGTTCTCCAGTTCTGGAGCATTTAAATTGAGGCAGCCTCTATTTGGTAAACCATTTGGAAGAAAAATAAATGACTTCAAAAATATGTAAAATACTCTTTTAGAAAATATTCCAAAATAAAACAAGTAACTGGATAAAGAAAAAATCATAAGTATCTTGAAACTAAGATTACTTAAGTTGAAAACAATCATATATCTGATAGCAATACTTACTGTGCTCCTAATTACAGGCTCAGAAATCTATATACATTGGCATGCAAAGTAGATTTCTTAGCACTTACATTATTGTGGAGAAGGAGAAATTAACTAGAATTAGCAAGAAAAGAGTAAATAAAAAAGGAAAAAAATAAAGAAAATAAGATTTATACTAATGAACTGGGAAAGCTGTTTTATACAGGTTGGGTGAAACATTTTCAAAGGAAGTAACATTTGAGCATATTTTTGAATGAACTGAAAAGAAGCCATGTGAAAACTGTAGTAATGATATATGACAGAAAAAAGAACAAATACAAAGGCACATTCAAGGAATATGAGATGATCTGTATATTTGAGCAGAGTGAAAAACAGAGGGAGTTATAGTTATGATGATGGATATGATCAAAACCTTCCATGAAACAGTAATTCTTTGAATTCTGCTCTCAGAGTTTAAGGAAGCTGTTAAGGAACTTTGACAAAATAGTGATAGAATCTATTTTAAAGAAATATTTACCACAGGTAGGACAAGAATAGAAGAGATAGCAATTTTTAGGTTATTGTTAGACTGGGACTAAAATGGTAGTGGTTAAGATGTTAGGAAGGAATCAGACAAGAGCTGTATTTTGATGATAGAAAGAGATCAATGCTGACTCATAGATCTGTTGATATAGCAATTGTGTGCCTTATTGTTGTTGGTATAAAAAAATGAAACTATAGGTCAGGTGCCTGTAATCCTCAGATCTGAGGATAGCAGATCAAAGTCAGACAGGGCAGAAAAGTCCCCATGAGACTCTTATCTCCAATTAACCACTCAGAAACAGAAAGTGGTGCTGTGGTAGAACCCTTGCCCTGAACACAGTTAGGTTCAGGGACAACTTCCAAGCCCTGAGCTCAAGCCCTCCACACACACACACAAAGGAACTATAATATACAACTCAGTTCAGTAGCTTACTTGAATTCCATCATTATTTTTATGCCAAGCACATAACTAGTACATTGTAATCACAATGCAAAGTTTTGAAAGACAGACTTTTAGAATAATATTTGGTCTGGATATTCATATTAATTAATTATATGGCTAATTATGAGACAGTAAAACCACAAAAATGCTATCCTATCACCTGAAATGTAAAAAACTTATATTACAGCTAGGCCAACTTGTTATTTCACACCTAAAGAAATAGGCCATATAAACAAAGTACCTTGCTCAGGTCAAGCATAAATTCTGTATCAAAGCCAATGTTTCAGAATTGTTATCTAGAGTTGAATATTCTTTCATAAAAGGATATCATATAGCAAAATAGTTCACTTGCTCTCCAAAGTTAATCACTTAGTTATTTAGTCCCTGAGGTATGCCAGGATTTTGGCTTCTTTAGTTATTTGTGTTAGAAATATATCTTAAGCATGTTCAACTACAGGCATATGAAAACTTTCTTGAAATGGGTCATTTTCAGGATATTTTGTTATTCCATCTTTTGTTTCAGAGGTCATTTGCTATTTTACACTGCATGAACAGTTAATCACGTGAATCAGCTACCATGTATACTTTTGAAATGATGCAAAGTATTCATAATGAAAATCACAATATATTCCGTTTTCAGTATTAAGAACTGAACCCAGGGTCTTCTTTGTACATGCCAGTCAATATTTTTCATCTAGAGTTCTTTTTGATTTTTATCATGTTTTTGAGTGGGAGCTTTGCTATTTTTCCTGACTAACCTAATCATAAGATCCTCTCAGGCTGTCTCTTGATGCCTATTAAAGTACCTGTGTGTGTTCTCTCTCTCTCTCTGTCTCACTGTCTCTCTGTCTCTCTCCCCCTCCCCCTGTTTGTTTGCCAAACTAGTGTTTGAACTCTGGTTCTCTCATTCATATTTAACTTTTCTGATCAAGGGTGGTTGTTTATATCTTGACTATAATTTCAATAGTCTTCTGGTTAATTGGAGATAAGAGACAGTAGCTGGATTTGAAATCTTCAGATCTCAGCCAACTAAGAAGCTAGGATTATAGGTATGAGCCACAGAGTCTGAAAATTTAATCAATTTTCTATTTTTTCTTATTAGTACCATACTTGCATTATACAATCCATTTAACATCTCATATATAGATATTACCATTCCTATCAAGGAGGAGAGCACAGAAAATATAAGAATAGATCAATGCAGTTATTCAAAGCTATTTGTGAATCAAATATATTTCACTTTTCTTTATGCTAGTCAGCTCTTACATAGTAGAAAAATGGTTTCAAACATTATGAATCTGTTGGACTAGCTTAATAAATTAAAATGAAGAGCTGTTTATGTTTAATTATCTGAGACATGTACCAAAATGATCTACATCTATAATAACATTATCAGTTTAATCATTTCTTTGTTAGGAGTGACTATGACAGCTTTTTCCTGAAAACATCTTTAATCTACTTCACTTTTTAAGATGAAAATAGAACAAATATAACCAGTTAAATTAACATGAAAAATAATATATCTGCTATCAAAGATCTATGTCTTCATTTATCTATATTTATTGATAAATCCCTAAAGATTATTTCCTACTAATTGAATCACTAAAAGGAACATAAGCCTTAAGCTTCTGTTCTCTCCTTCCAACTGCTTCAATTACCTTACAAATCTCTGAAAACTGCATTTCTGGCTCCTACTAAAAGAATTCCTATAAAGCCAGACCCTTAAATCTGATTAGGATGACCCTTTCTTCTCAGTGCCTTCAAATAAGCCCAGATAGCTTCTATTATACAGAAACACAGAGAAAATTGTTTTCTTTGTTGACAAATTTAAAGGGAAGGGGAATAACAAAATGGTGAAAGAAAGGACAAGGTGTGTGGGGGAACTAATGCAACAGTGATACTCACAAGACAATATTTGGAAATAATCTATAAAACTTGGGTAGGGGGGAAATGGGAGAAAAATGAGGGAGTGTATAACAAGTTACTTATGTAACTGTACATCACTGTGACAATAAAAAAGGAACTTGAATACCCCCTTTGTCTAAAAATCATCTCACGCAATCAGTTCTTACACTCTGTTCATCCTATTCCAGTACAATTCCACAATTCATTGACTCTGTTAACAAAGGCTAAATTTTCAACACATTCAGTAATAAAACAAAGTCTGAAATGAAATCTCATAAAATTGAATAGGACACAGTAGAGAAATACGATGTCATGCTACTGACCGCTAAAAAAGAATGAACAGTAACATGTCCATGCATACAATGTATAAGAAATACACAATATACAATTCTAACTTACATAAAGCTCTATAATCAATATGGGAAAGTATGAGAAAGCTTTGGAGATATATCTGAAACATTTAGCAAAACTCTATGTTTCTTGTAGTTATTGAAGAATTGATTAAACAAGTAAATGAGGTTCAATTGACTTCTTGGTAGAATTATATTTCAACATGTACTTGGACACAAAGAAATGAAAGTATAGAAAACCTAGTACTAACTGTCTTGAAGTATAAATTTAAGAGAATTTCTCAAGGTTGTGTATTTTAAAACACATTGTAAATTTTTCTGTTATATAATATATAATATATTTGAGAGTGGGGAGGGACAATTTTAAATAAGCAATAGTAATCATTAGTTATTTAAAAGCAAATAGAAACATGGACTAGCTCTAAGACTTTACTGTAGCTTGACAGTTTGAATTGACTATTAAACTATCCATATACACATAAGGAAAACTATGTAATGTCAATGCAAATAAAAATGAAAAAGTTAAGCAATTATAAAAGAATAGGAAACAAAGATTGAAATAGATTGTCTCCCTAGTTTTTAACAGTTAATATACATCTAATAATATATGCCAGACACCAGATGTGAATAAATCCTAGTTTGTATAGTTTTGTATTATAAAAACAGATAAATATAATAATCCAAAGAAATTAAAGCTTTTTATCAATAAAGTCTGTCAATAATATCTATAACAGTATCTTCATCATTTTCATAGTGTCATACAAAAGCACCAGCCTCCAGTTCATATAATGCATTGGCTATGTAGATAAAATTACAAATAATATCTTACTATTTATAAATAATCTACTGGCTTTGAATGAGAAATTTATAGAGTTCAGTTACATATATTCAGGTAACTAGCAAGAAATAACTCATCAATCTAGCTAACATTCAGTCTAGTAAGAATATTGAAAATAAATCATTTGCTATTCTTCAGGAAACTAAAACCCCAAGCTATTAAAACTATTCAAATGAGTAAAATGAGGAAACTCTAATACAGAAATTGAGTAGCATGAGAAATCATGGAACTACAAGCACTGACGCAAAAAAATATTTAAAGATATTATGAACACAGAAGAACAATACAAATGTAACAAAGATGCAGACAACAACTACATGAGATGAGCAGATAAACATATAGGAGAAACAGGAAAAAATTCAAAATAAAAATGTGGGTAAAAGTGGCAAAAACCACTATGAACCTTTTAGTTTTTGAAAATATTATTGGACTCAGATTTCTACTCCAAATACATTAAATGGCCAGCTGGATCAAAAGACAAGATATAACTATATGTTATATACATGAAAAACTTGTCTATCTTACAAAATCCTGGTTTAGGGTGATGAATTGGCAAAGGGTCAATCAAAGAGACATAGCAAATAGGCAGACTTAGCTATACTTATATCCCAAAGGGTAGGTTTCAAACCAAAATTATTCTGAACAGACAGAAGGTGACTTTTCTCAGCAGCTCCAGGATATTTTTCAGAATGTATTTTACTGTAGGACATAATGAAAGTTTCACCCAATGTAATATAATTAAAATTACTATTTGTATCTTGTCAGATTATAATGGCACAGGTTAACGGCAAAAGAAACTACTGAAAACATTCGATTTTATGTGGACGGGACAAATCATTACTGTAGGATGAGCAGATCATCAAAGAGCATTTATAGAATCTAATGCAAATGTTACACAAAATACTACAACCTTTCAGACAGAGTAAAGTTAGTTCTAAAAGAGAGGTTTGCAGCTATGATCACCTATGTTGGTAAAACAGGAAGATCTCATATTAATACCCTAATCATGTTCTTTGTTAATCAAGAACTACCAAATCAAAAAATGGTAAAAAGAAAGAAATAACAAAGATTTGAGTAAGAATAAATAAAAATCAGATGAAAAGAACTATACAAAGAATCAACAGACAATCATTTTTAAAAGGTAAACACATTGTTGATAAACTTTTGCTAACTTATCTAAGAGGAGAAGGAAAATAACTCAATTAAGATTAGAAAATCATAACAAATACAAGTAAAATCCAGAAGATAGCAAGGGATTACATCATATCCTTAGTCAAATAAGCTGTAAAATATAGTTGAAACTGATATATTCCTAGATAACCTCAACCTACCAAACTTGAACTAAGTGAATATAAACCACTCAAACAGATCTACAGGAAACAATTGGATTGAAGAAGCAAAACAAACAAAACAAACCCAGTAGGTTATTAGCTTAATTGTTCAAGATAATTAGAGAACATCTACATAAATACCCATCAGGATTTCCCATAATACAGAAACACAGAGATAACTACTGAAATGCTTCCATGAAGCTAGCATAATTACTTACCTCAAAAATCATACAGATACACAAGAAAAAGAATGAAACACAATCTGATGAACATAAATATAAACTCACGAAATAAAATACCAACAAACTTCAACAACTAATGAAACAGAACCTTTAAGATGATCAAGTTGATTTCATTTCAGATATGTAAACTTGGCCGAACAACCATAACTTCACAAACATAATACAGCACACAAACAGAATTAAGGACTCATGATTATCTCAAGTGCTGTAGAAAAAGCTCCGAATAAAAATTCAACCTTCTATTATGATGAAAGTCTGAAGAATGATTTCCACAGAAATCTGGAGTCTATTGTATTAAGTGAATTAAGATTGGTTCAGAAGGATGATGAACAGAGGTTATATGGTTTCCCTCCTGTTAGATCTGAAATATCAATATATACTTAGGCACATACAGAATTATAGGTATGTGACTGATCAGCCTGTCTAAAGTATGTTATATGCATGTATGAGATACCATAATGAAACCTCATTTTGACAAAAAAAATATTAAGATGGTAGAACATGGCAGTGATGCAGATATAGAGACGGTGAGGGAAGGTGAATAGAGTCAAAATACATTGTACATAGGTGTGAAGTTCGTTTTTTGACATAATGTCTTGTACATCTCATTGTTGTAATGGGTTCACCTGTAACCCTATTTAAACAGCTTGTTTTTTCCCTTATGCTCCACAAATTTTATCAACAACAAGTACAATGAAAGCAGGGCTTATATGTACTTACTACCTTGCCCATGTAATTGTAACCCCTCTGTATGGTATTTTCACAATAATAATAAAAAAAAAGAAGAAAAAAGTCCTATCTAATTAGGACTGAAGAAAATGAGTGAAAAAATACATTGTACATAGGTGTGAAAAGAGAACAAGGAAATAGTATAAAACTCATTTGGAAAGTAAGTAGAGAAACTGGATAATGGGGTTCTTAAGTTGAAACCACCTTGAACAACTAATGCATGTCAATCAAGGTAAATAAAAACTTATTCCAGTTAATAGTATATCAGTTGTGAGATTATGAGCTTTGTAATTGACTATGATAACATTTATTCTGCCTGTAGCCTATAAATAAGCTATATTTCAAAGATTCATATAGGAGAAGTTAGTGTCATTTTTTTCGCTGGAATTTGTAATTTTGCTGATTGCTGACAGAGCAAGAAAATCTGAAGTTCATAGTCTTTGTCTACAAGTTATACATTTTGTGACACAAACATACATGGAATGTTTTAGTTCTGAATGCTCTATAATTGTTCTGTAAAACTATGAAATATTTATTGAGACAACATTTTTCCTTTTAAGTTAATTTTGCATTTTCCCAAAAGATTGAATATTTTATTATTTAAAATATTTTCATGCATAATTAGAATTCAGGATATAGCAGACCAACATGCTGTTTGAACAGCATATTCAGAGCAATTCTGAATATTAAATCTATAACAATAATCTCAAAAGAAGAATATATAAAACAATTTTAATTAATTTGAAAATAAAAGATTCCTATGAAAGCTGTCCTTAATTTAGAAAAGGAGAAAATATTTGAAAACTTAGAGGATTTTTATAGACATAAGTCACTAGAAAACATCCAAATTTAGTGATTCTATTTGCAGTATGGTTAAATTCACTGGTATGCTTTGAATTCTAATCTTTTTACTCACATTTTTATTTTATGGAACCAGAGTTTTCAGCTCAGATGTTCTCCATTTACTAGGCAGGATTCCCACCAAGAGCCATATTCCCTTTAGTTCATTTTTCATATAGGGTCTTATGTTTTCACTAGCTCTGCTCAAACAGTGATCCTATACTTTATGCCTAGCTGGGACTAGAGATGTAAACTACCATGCCCAACTTTTTTTAAAATTGATTTTGAATATTTAGGAAGTTAGCATATTAAAGACCATCTCAAATAGACTCTTTTGCTTTGCTCTGTAAGACCCTCATAAATAGTCATAGTAGGAGAGACTACAAAACAGCTATTGATTTTATGGATTCTGAAATATATTTGTTTAAACATAGGCAGTTTCTATAAGCATGACATTGGTTTAATGCCGTTTGTTCATATTATATGCTTGCAATTTTAATTTGACAAGTGAAATATTGTTTCATTTCTTTAATAGCTAATTTTTCTCATGTTTCAAAAGTTTTAGGCAAATCAGCATCTTATATATTGAATTTGGACATATTATCACTGCAGGAATCATGAAAATTACCCAAAACTTTTCTCTGGACTTTCTAAATCGTTTCAAAGAAGGCTTTTTGATGTATCTGAACCAAGTGGTGACTCATTAGTTCCGCCTCCTTTGGAATTTTAATCAAGATCACAATACTTATCTTAAACATGGTTAATATTTTATTTACTCCTAAAGCACAATTCTTACTCCACATAAGTAAAATAACCAATTATTTGGATGAGGTATCATTGTTGTTTGAGTTTCTTTATGTACCTAGATTATCAAAATTGATGAGAAGTTATTTTAATCCTATGTGAAGTTCATGAAAAAGGTAACTAAAATAAAGGAATGGCTTAACTTCAATAAAGTGTTCTTTCATAGATATTTCCCCTTAATTCTCTAAAATTTCTAGAATGTTTATTGCTTATTAAGGACATTAAAACTAATAATTAAATCATAACTTAAAAATATTGTTAATGTACATGTTCCAAATTTCCAAGCATTGAAAACCACTATTATCTTATCAAAACGAGCACAATACTTTGGATAGCTAAATAAATATTAGCTACCCCATGTCATTTTTTTGCTAAAAATAACAAACTTAACACACATTGAAGGGGATTTTATCCGCAAAAAAGATAACATACAATGACCTGTAAGCAAAATCATGAAAAATACATTCACCAGAACAGAAAGAGAAAGAAACAATCTCTTTGTCCTCAGCTCTGCCAGGATTTACCCTTTTCCTCCTGCACCTGCCTTTCCATCTCCTATTTTGCTTTATTAACTACCCAAGGTCAGCAGACCTAACACGAGGCAATCGCTCAACCAAAAACACAGTTCTGTAAAGAGTTGTGTAGACCACCAGCCACTTCTTGTATTGTTTGCAAATATGTCTTTATTGATCTTTATTCCCCTTCAGCTCTAGAAAAATTCAGCACCAGTCTATCACACTCATCCCTTTCTTCCTGACTTTTCTTTATGCTTTACGGCTTTAGAATAATTTGTATGTTTAATTATTTTATTTCTCTCTTTACTTAAACCAGAATAACGGAGGCCCTGCAGATTCCTCAATTTTAAAAATATACCTACCAGTTAGGACCTGTCAGCAAGAGATTCTACTCAATGGTTACAAGGGAGAGGAGGATGACATTTCTCTTCTGCTTTTGGCTCTGCTAGGAGAGAGCAGGATTGTGAGACAGCCTCAGGAGCACAGTGCTTGTTGGCTCTGGCCCTTAGTGGTGCGGCAGCAGCCACTGAGATTTGGACTCCAGCAATGACCTAGATGAGTACAGATGCTGCAGGTGCAACCATTTTCTGGGCAGTCTGTCACAGGTTTGGTGAATGTATACCTTTCACCCAGCTGAAAACTCGAATGTCAGTGGTTCAACCCATGCTAGTGACCCTCACAGAACTCATAGAGATTCAAGGAGCTTTGAACGATTTCCTCCTGCTCCAGAAGCCAAAGGATGTATTGCAGTTTTTTGTACTTCTTACTCACTATGTATACTGATTTCTCTTTTAACTCTTCCAGTTTTTCTAAAACTTGGGGGACTTTTTTCCTTCAATTTAAACTCTTTCTTTAATCAGGGAAGTTTTGACTGTCTGTCTACCTGATATATTGCTTTCAATATCATTTTCTCTCAAATATCTGCTCAACGTAACAGCACTTTATAATAGAGAAATGTATTGTAGCAACTCCTTACTATACAGAAATCCTACAAAATATTAAAGAGGCCAGTGTCTATTGTTGTAGCCCTTCCCATGTGGTCTTATTAAACCTTTTCTTTATGTTTCTTACCTCTAATACAATATGTGAATATAGTAAATTAACAATGCAGTGTGTGATGTTGTAGGCGTAATTATTCCTACCTTCTTTAGTGATCACTCATGACAATATCTTTACCTTTCCATACGATATCCATTTAAAACATATTCCTTGGGTACTTTCCTTTAGTACTATTTATCTCACATATTTCTTAGATAGCAGTATTGACCCATTAATGCATAAAGTCTATCATATCTGTTTCTACAACTTGCTAAGTGATTGCTGGTTCCTTAAACATTCTTCAAACTGGAGTTATAGCTGTGAAATCTTACCCTGAATAAAGCCAGGATCCTCCCCCCATGCGATTTGGCAGAAGAAATTTTGTAAGCCTTCCCACACGGTCTTATTTTTATCCAGTAACAAAGGCATCATTCTCATACAGTGCGAGGCAGGGGAGCTACTGCTGCTTCGTCGTCAATGTTTGTATGGAATTATAAGGTTTTACTTGTATCATATCTGCTACAGTTTTAGCAATCCTGTCCTTTTCATGGTCCATGTATCTTCGTTATTTATTATAGAACTTCATGCAAAATTGTACTGCTCCTCCGATATTTTTATTAGCCTCAATTAGTTGTACAAGGGAGTTTCATTTTTATATCTTCATACATATATATATATATATATATGATACATCTTGATCAGACTCATCCACTTCACCATTATCTCTATCCCCCTTCTTCCTTCCCAACTAATCTCAACCATCTTCATTGTCCCATTTCCATAATTGTGCATAAATAATTTTGATCTTATTCACCCTGTCACTCTCTGTTCACCTTCCTCATCTCCTACTAATACCACAAGCGCACAGAGTTCCCATTTTATATTCCTGTCACTTACTTTTTAAGCTTCTGTACATTTTTCCAGGGCTTTCATTATAGTGTTTCACACATAATGCATGTACAGTGCTCTCATTAGAATAACTCTTAACTTACTCTGACTTTTTTGCCTTCCCCTTTCCTATTATTCAACAGCATGCAGTGAATCTCATGTTTCTATTTTGCTTTTGAAATGCAATATTTTTAGATATTGTTTGTCCTCTAAGATTCTCTTCATCATTATATTATTGTCAGAAATATATTTTCTATGACTTATGAATATTTGTATATGTATATATTTTCAATAACTTTTAAGTATTGTTTTCTTTTAAGAATAAGCTTATGCCACACACAAAGATGTTGGAGCTCCAGTCCTCCTGGTTGTTTGGCTGGTGCACTAGCTATGAGTCAAATCTCAAGATCCCAACAATTTCAGTCTCCCAAGCAACTACAATGATAGGCATAAGGTCCCAGTGCCTGATAAGAAAAGTATAATAACTTAATATATATGCGAGGTATATAGCTACCCTCACAACTCCACACAAGAAAGTAAGCCTCCATATTTTCCCTATTTTTGACGAGCAATAGGTAAGATATTTTCTTTAGGCATGATCAAATATTTGGGCTTAGTTCCAGTGATCTTACTGTAGTTGGATTAATTTAAAGTTCTCATTACAGAGAACTTCAGCATTATCTTGGGTGACAGGAATCTTGTAAACTGATTTAAAATATGTTTAGTTACTCACAGGCTGATTCTGTGTAAAGTTTAGCCACTTCTAGCATGCTGCCTTCAATCAACAAATGCCAGATCTTACAATATGATAGTGATAATAGTTCTTTTGTTCATACCCAAATGTACAGCTAAGCACTGTCACTGATCACCACCTCCTATCTAGCCAGGAAATCAAGTTAATCTTCAAGGTGTGGCCTGCTATGTACATGTATTTCAAGTCAATGATTCAGAATCAGGCAATCTGAGGAAAGTCCAGTGGTTTTCCGCTTTCTTTTCATGAAACACTGTAGGATTTTGCATAATAGATACAGGATTCAGTAATGATGTCATTAATCATTTTTTTCTTTCAAATGTTTCCTCGTGTCCTCCCTCTCATAATAAGCAATTCTTTGAAATCAGTCATTGAGGAGCCATGACTGACAGAGAAGAATAGGATGCTTAATCATACTGGCACATGCCAGAGCCTATTATTCATGGGAAAGCAATCCATGTAAATCTTCTTATCCAGTAACATTCAGTAGCTGATATAAGTTTCTGGAAGTAAACATTGCCTTCCATGCTTACTATAACAGCCATGTTCTTCCTGACTCAAATGCCATTTTCAATTTCCTGCAGTTTTATAGTTATTGTATTCAATATAGTCTTCCTTATTCTTCCACTTTATTTTCAGTTTTTTTCCAACTGAGGATTCCAAACACAATATATTAATCCTTCTACATATCCTTTATTAGTATTGCATATTGGATACCCTTTATTTAGTATTAATTCTTATGTATAACATTTACTCAACAATCAAAGCATAGTATCTACATATATAGAAATGACATGGTGAAGTAATTGCTAGGTACAATTCAATATACATCAGCTATAAAGTAAAAATAGTACATTAAAAATAAATGATAATACCACATAAAGGAATCTGCACTAATTTGAAACAACTGTTTTTGTCTGTTCTAGATTTTGAACATAGGATTTCAGTCTACTACTAGTGCTGATCCAAGCTTTAGTCAAATTTTTGGCTGGTTAATTGAAGATGAAATCTCTTGGACATTTCTGCTTGTGCTGGATTCTAAGAGAATCCTCCAAGTCTCAGCCTGTAGCTAAGATGGAAAGCCACTAGTACCCAACAACATTAAGGTTTCTATAGAGAAACCTAGAGTTCCTTAGTGTCAGAATTAGTTGAGTAATGTCATGTTGATTAAAATAATTTTAATATGTTTTGCTCCAGAACACTTTCCATGATCTTTCTGATGTCTTTCAAAATGACTAATTTACACTGGCACTATTACAAATAGCTAGGAGTTAAAAAGACATGCATATAAGAATCATACTTAATTAACACATAGCAATTTAAATTAAGCAGACAGTAACTTTTATATTTTCCTCTAAGCATCCATACATAGTTTCTCCCCTCTGTGGGATTTTGTAAAGATAACAGCAATTTGCACAGTTATCACCTTGATTTAGAAATGTCATTCTTGCCAATTCAGTGACTGTGAAATATTAAACATAGATGAGAGAAGATATTTTTGTTTATGTTGAGGCCTGTAGAAAATATTCCAATAACCATTAACAAGGTAAACAGATTTATAAATAGCTAAACAAACTGAAGTTTTGTTTATAGTTACTGTCCTGAAGTAATTATTAATAATATACAACCCATTCTCAAAAAGAATCAATCCGGGTAACAATTTATTTTCTTAGGGCTGTAGGAAGCCATACCTAAACTGTGAAACCAAATCATTTCTTGAAATTATTTTTAAAAATGCAAACTCCCCAACTTTCTATGTGTTACATTTCACAGCATTTCTTCAAACTTCACAAAAGGATATGTTCCTCAAGACAAAAAGATGCATGCTTATAACAAAATACATATACTCCAGAGGCCCTAAATTGGGTGAATGGATAAAGGGAATCTCTCTCTCTGTCTCTCTTTCTCCATCTTTCTCTCTCCATCTCTCTCTCCTTCCCTCTCTCTCTCTCTCCAATCTCTCTCTCTCACACACACACATGCATGAAATACACACAAACTTGAACTATTCTGATCTATCAGAAAAAAATACTATGTCATTTTCAGGGAAATAGATCCAGAAAAAAATACCCTAAATGAAACAAGCCAGTGGAAGTTAGATCTAACATATAAACATCTATGAAAGCATATGCAGGATTATATGCATATATACATGAAAAAATTGGCTAAAAGGTGGTACATTTAGGGGAGGTGTACAGTACATTAACTCTTCTGGATAACAAACCATTTAACAAAATGAATCCTAGGCAGCTGAAACAGGTTTTTTTTGTTGTTGTTTTGTTTTGTTTTTGGTGGGGGGGGGCAGTGAGTGTATAGGGCAAGAAAAGTTGTGGCACATGGATAGAGGCAGAGTCAGCATGTAGTCATTGTATTCAATGTACATCACATAAAAATTTAACCTGATAAGATTAGCGTATGGGTAACATTAGAGAGGGTAACATTTATGAAGATGCAGTGTCCTCATAATATGACTTGTGTAATTGGAACACCTTTAGACAACTATTTAACATGTTAAAAATTATAGATAGGCAGTCAGGCAGACAGATAGACAGACAGACAGATGGATAGATAAGGTTAAGATTTGTTATGAAATTTTCTGTCACATCATTCACAGGTAAGATTGAACTTCGAAGCTCATTGGAAAACATATTCACAGATATGCACATTTACATGAATGCACACAGGATGATGTGTACATAAACACATAGCATGCTTTTTAATTAATTTTTATTGTAAGAATGTTGTACAGAGGGGTTACAGTTACATGAGTAGGAAAATGAGTACATTTCATAATGAGCATTGTTACCTCCTCCTTTATTTCCCCCCCCCCACCATCACTTCCCTCCCCACCCATCCCCTCCCCCACCCCTGACATTGTAAAGTTTGTTTTCAATATAGTGTCCTGTACATCTCCTTGTCA
Organism: Dipodomys ordii; assembly: GCF_000151885.1. Taxonomy (NCBI): domain Eukaryota; kingdom Metazoa; phylum Chordata; class Mammalia; order Rodentia; family Heteromyidae; genus Dipodomys; species Dipodomys ordii. Next base: position 7,582,485 of record NW_012267289.1, on the reverse strand, counting down.
CAATGGGTCAGCCTGCATCCTCATTTAAGTGTTATGCAATATCCCTTCCCCTCCCCAAATTACAAAAATATATATACAAGGTGCAGAGCACCAGCATAGAATTCAGTGAAAACAGCGGTTATATCATGGGGAAAGAACATACAATAGAAACGAAAGAATCACATAGTGTATTGTAAGTACATTAAAAACACTAGCAAGAAAAACAACAAAATCAAAACAAACAAAAATAAAGCCTCTTGTGTCCCTGTCTTGGGGCACATTTTGCTTAACATTATCTCATATGGTGGTATACATAGCCTTTGAACTACTCTGCTTGTCCTAGGCATGTACTAGTCACTGCAAACAAGGAAAACCATGGGACCCATGTTTCTTTGGGTCTGGCTTACTTCACTTAATATGATTTTTTCCAAGTCTTTCCATTTTCTAACAAAACCCATTGCAACAAGGAGATGTACAAGATGTTATGTCGAAAAACAAACTTCACAACTTTGGTGTGAGCGGGGAGGGCTAAGGGGGAAACAGAGGAGGAGGCAACAATGCTTGATAAGAAATGTACTCATTACCTTGCTCATGTAATTGTAACTCCTCTGTACGGTGTTTTCACCATAAAAAAAGTGGGAAAAAAAGTGGCAATGTCATTTTTTCTGATGGAGGCATAGAATTCCATTGTGTGTGTGTGTGTGTGTGTGTGTGTGTGTGTGTGTGTGTGTGTGTGTGTGTGTGTGTATCTCACATTTTCTT
>NW_012267289.1:7483514-7581694 GCF_000151885.1 Dipodomys ordii | reverse complement strand
TGTGTGTGTGTGTGTGTATCTCACATTTTCTTGATCCATTCACCTACTGAGGGGCATCTGGGTTGGTTCCATATCTTAGCTATGGTAAATAAGGCTACAGCATTATTTGTTTTAATTGTGAGATTTTGAGTGGCTTTGACAAATGGGGGGGAAAAGACAATGCTATAATGTGAACAACACCAAATGCATCACATCTGTGAAGAAAGATAGCAAAATGGAACTCATTGGGAGCTGTTCAATAATGGTGGTAGGAATGAGAAACGTGAGAGTAAGTGAGGAGTTCAGACTGAATAAAGTAATGTACCTCCCTGCATGAAGTACTATGGTGAAATTCCTTTGAACAAGTCACATAATCTTAAACAAAAAGAATAAATGGAAGGTAGAACTATTGCTACTTGAGTGTGGCTGCTAGAATGTGGAGAGACATGTGAATGAGGGTGAATATAAAAAAAGATCTTTATGCATATGTGTGATAATGGAATGATGAAACCTTTTGATATTGATGTGGAGATAGGTCAGGAGCATGAAGGGGAGTGACGGAGGGGATGGATCTGAGGTACATTGTGTGCATACATGGACATGTCAAAACATGTACAACTAATTGCGGAAATTTTTTTAAACAAAGTGTGATATGAAAGAAGTCACTAGGCTTTAGGAGATTGGAATAGCTGGGACCATCAGTAATTCACTGAAATGTACTTTTCTTTTAGTTGGTGATCTCCTATTTAATTTGCTGTTCTTTCTATATATATATATATATGCATTGGAGTCCTGCTTAAATTAGCTAACAGCTGTTCAGGGACAAAAGACATATTTAAGTTCATCCATAAGGAACAGACTGCAGAAGAACATATTTTGAGAACACTGGGTACAAATTGCCCTTCTAAACAGAGTTTTTGAACAGAAAAGGGAGGCTGGATGAGACTATATAAAGGTGATTTATGATTTCCGACTGAATGACATTCTCTCCTCTTCCTAAATACAAACCTGAAGAGTAAGAGCCAAGGGTAGCTTGCACGCTCTTGTTGATGTGATATCACTACCTAGTAAGATCTTTCTTAAAACAAATCATATGTGAGTCTATGACTGCTTCTTATAGTTGTATATGCAGAGTCTCTCCAAGGCCTCCTGTGCTGAAGGTTTGTTCATCAGATACTGGCAGTGTACAGAGTTTGTCCTAAAATGAGATTTCTAACTTCATCAACAGATTAATTCAGTGACATGGAGGAATAGACTCTCAGGAGTTGGGCCTAATGGAAGAAATGGGTCACTGAAGATATGAATTTGAAGGCACTATCCTATCCCCTTCTTCCTTCTGTTTCTTGTCCACTATTCGATAGACAGTTCTTCTCCACTGGGTATTACTACCCTGATGCTCATGCATCGTCACAGGTCCATAAACAATGGGACCAGCAGCCCTGGAGGGAAACTCCTGAAACCATGATCCAAAATAAATCTTACCTCCTATCAATTATTTTTCCTGAGTATTTTGTGATAGTGATGAAAGGCTATAAGAGGAAAATGTGGTTTGTAATACAAACAGCATGATCACTATTCAGTATTGAAAGCATTGATTAATGGCGTAGGTGTTTACCTGGAGCTCCAGATAATGCACATAAAATAAAATAGGTTATTGACATGGAATGCCAATTGGTATTTGCAGAAAAATCTGTTAACAATGTATTGGCTTCTGTGGTGACTTCAGCAGGGAACAACAACAAAACATCTCTCTAAAATCATGTATTACTTCTTGATTAAAGCAAAGCTGAAATATATTCTTATGAAGATTTCTTCCTGTGATGCTGTAATGGTAGTCACTATTTTGATTTTGTGGAAGTTATTTATTGACTAAAAGCGAAATATTATTAAAGACTTTCATAAAAATTGAAATCTTGGATGCAGTTACAAAGGATCTGGTTTTCAAAAGTTAAACAGATCATTTGCACTATTCAATTCTAATAAATTAAAAATTCACTAAGCTTAACAGGTAGAAAAAACTGTCTTCTAAGAGCCATGTAACACTCAAGTGATATTAAAATCCCCTGCTCAGATGGTCTTCTGTTTCCCAACAAAGAGGAATAAAATGAAAAGCTTGAACATCACAATTACAGGTCCAAAAAATAAAATGAAACATTTTGGGAAGAACATCTAACAGAAATGTTGTGCAATGAGGAGACTTCATTACATAGGCTACCTAAGTAAGTTCCTGGACTGGAATCATGGCTAATGTTAGTGGCAGATAGTTAAAATTATTCTGTCAAAACTTAACGTTAAAATTACTGTTAAGTGGCTGAGGTCACAGGTCAGGCTTATGGCTTTAAGCCTAACTTCTTTTTTTTTCTTCTTCATCTTTCTCCTTCTCCTTCTCCCCCTCCTCCCCCTCCTTCCCCTCCTCCCCCTCCTCCTCCTCCTCTCCTTCTTCTTCTTCTTCTTCTTTTTTTTTGTCGGTCCTGGGGCTTGAACTCTGGGCCTGGGTGCTGTCCCTGAGCTCTTCAGCTCAAGGCTAACGCTCTACCACTTGAGCCACAGCACCACTTCTGGCTTTTTCTGCATATGTGTTGCTGAGGAATCAAACCCATGGCCTCATGAATTCAAGGTAAGCAATCTACCATTGAGCCACCTTCCCAGCCTAAGCATAATTTTGTATCCTATTTCATTGTCCTTATAAATTCATGGAAATCAATAAACAAATACAGGTTAAGAGTCATCCATACAAACAATTGTTGCACAAGAAACTGGACCAAATGGAAAAATTATAAATCTAGGGATATGTGTCAATAAAAATCAACAACATAAACATGGATGCAAATGATTACGTAAAATGCACAAAAAGCTTAATATGGACATTTGTGATTGAATTTTTTTTTTTTTGGTCAGTCATGGGGCTTGAACTCTGGGCCTGGAGGCTGTCCCTCAGCTCTTCAGCTCAAGGCGAGCGCTCTAACACTTCACCTACAGCACCACTTCTGGTTTTCTGGTGATTTATTGGAGATAGGAGTCTCACAGTCTTTCCTGCCTGGGCTGGCTTTGAACCGTGATCCTCAGATCTCAGCCTCCTGAGTAGCTAGGATTACAGGCGTGAGCCACCAGCACCTGGCTTGTGATTGAAAAGTTCTGCAAAACACTCATATATAAAAATAAAGATGGGAGAATGATTAAAATGAAGCCAAACTAAAGGGTGTGACAAAAGAAACCATTCGAAATATTAGAAATGTCTGCCCACACAAACCCACTCCCTCTCCTTATTGGTCTGTCTGTCTCACCCTGTCTCTGTCTGTCTGTCTGTCTCTCTGATTCTCTCTCTCTCTCTCTCACACACACATACACACGCATGCATGCACACACACACACACACACACACACACACACATTTTTATCAACTGGGATAAAATTAAGGCCAGATTAAAAGAACAGTCTGAAGAAAGTGTAAATAAATTGGAATATCCACTGACATATAACACTTTTACATTTCCTGGTTTACCTACAGAGAGAAAAGAAATTCAAAAAAATATGAAAAAAAGATAAATATACAGGGAGTAAACTGAAAGTTTCAAACACATGACAATTCTAAAGCTATAATTTTTGGAAATATTCTTGCAGATTAGAAAACAAACAAAAATATTTTTGGGTTTTTGATAGTTAATTGGAAAGAATCTCAGGCTGCCTTTGAACTGCAAGTATCAGCCTTAAGAGTAGCTAAAACCATAACTGGTGCCTGGCTTTGTAGATTACTTATAATGTGAAAATTCTTAGAGCAATTTCTCACTAGTATCTACACAAATATCCTTTTTATTACCCAACAGAATAATTTGAAATAGCTAAATCAACAATATAGATTCAATTTTACCTCCTCTCAAGTATAGTCTTTTGTCTTCAAGATACAATAAAAGGAAATAGAAAGTGTGTGTTTGTGTGTGAATTTGTGTACACACATATGTGTGTCTGTGTATACAAAAGGAAATTTTAGTTCTGTATTGATTCTTGAAAGAGTTCTTGTTTTATTGAGATATTTTTATATAAATGCTTCTTACTTGGTGTGGAGATGAAAACTAAGCTAAACACTTATTTTTCAACAAGTTTTGCTGTGCTGAAATAAAATAATGTCAAATCATTTTAAGATTCCATTCTGCTTACCATGGTACATTAATTCAAAATACTAATTGCATGCAATACAGATTATAAAAATCTATTTAATGTTTAATGCTGACCTATGCTTTTTGAAAGCTTGACTGGTTAGTATAAACTCTCTAAAGTTTGCAGTCTATCTACCAACCATTAAAGATCCATATGTTCTGCTTTTTACTCTCATCTTAATAACAAGGCACAGGATTAATCGTCTTCTGGGGTTAATATTTCCCAGATGTGATTCAGATCATCAACTGTTCTGAACCAGTCATTAATTCTTTGAAAGTGCATGATATTTTGATCAGTTGCTTAAATAGTGTAGGGTCTTTTCATTTTGTAGGTAAATATATATTCCTGTAAACTTCAAGATTCCACTTGAGGGAGAAAACTGATAATGAGAATAGAACTAGATTGCTTAAAACACAAACATGAAAGCGAGTATATAAGCTTTTGTACCTGTACTCTAGACAAATGATGATTAAAAACACATTTGAATATTCATAATCAAGTAATCTTTTATTCACAGCTGATTTCTGCCCACTGTTAGTACTGAATTACCCCATCTCCCATGACAGAAATAAAACAGCTTTTTACTAATGTATTAATTTAAGTGGAGTTACTACTGCATGTATTTAGCACGTCAAGTCACTCTTATTGTACATTTGTCACATAATAGCCATTATACTCACTAACTCAAGGTAGAGACAAAACTCTTTTCATACACCACAGATTCATGTTCTAGTAAAAGCAGACATATGTAGTGAGGTAGATGCTATGATGGACATTGAGCTTTAGGTATTCACAAGAGTTATTTCCTAATTCTTCCTTTTGCAGTAAAATTCTATCAGAAAAGAGGAGATGATCCTGTGCCTTAAAATATATATAGGAGAAAGTGAAATAAAGAAGTTAGGGTTCAAATCATAAGAAATAAAAGGTCTTTCCAGGTTGACTCAACAGCATGACCCTGCATCTAGAGACAAGAGAAAGCAAGCAGCCTGGAAGAAACCACCAGCTTTTGAAACCCTGCAAGGGAAGGATTCCTGGAAGTCACAGGATGTCCGAAGATGAAGATAGACAGCTGTTGACCACAAATTAAACGGCACGTGAAGCGGAGGATATCTGGTTGAGAGATGTTTGAAAACAATAAGGGAGTCAGCTAGAGAGAGCATCAAACGAAGTGAAAGATTTTGGACAGACTATGGTGTCTTGGAGCAGAAATAATGATGACTTAACTAATGATAGAAGGGTAAACTAGTGATAGAGATTGATCAAAGCAGTGTGTGGTTGTTTATCACGAGGCATAAGAGGAGATAGACAACGTCAAACACCAAACAAATTTATGTGTTCCATCTAGTTATTATTTTACTAATCATCTTTTAGGGCCTGTTTTCAATATACATAAAGACTCATTTGCAAATGAAATTATTTTAATGATTCTAGTTAAGATAATCAGAACTTTTCAATAAAACAAGAATTTTAGTTTCATTGTAAACTTTTAGTTTATTATACAATTTAGATTTTATAATACAGCAACTCATTTTTTCTTAGTCCTTAAAACTATTTGGACATGATTTTGTATGACTGTATTCCCAGTAAATTGGAAGTTTGATGCTTGCCTGCCCTCAAGATGAGAGCCTGTCTCAAAAAAAGTGAACACAACAAAAAAATTGAAAACTTTTATTGGATATAAAAAACTGCAACATGAAGTTCTGTAAGTACTACTATAATTTCTTTAAAAATATTTTGTAAGTCAAGAGAATTTTATAAATTTTATAAATTCCTACTTTATAAGTAGGCCAGAACTTTTTAAAAGCACTATTTTACACGAAGCTACTATCAAGACTATAAAGAGTAGAAGAACCTGGGAGATTGTACTTTTAATCCTAGATACTTGGGAAGCAGGGATCTGAGGATAGGTGTGGTTCAGGATAGCCCAACAAGGAAGTCTGTGCAACTCTTATTTCTAATAAACCCCCCAAATCCAGAAGTGAAGTTATGGCTCAAGTGGTACAGCAGCAGATTTAGGCGAAAAAGCTAAAGGACAATGTTCAGGCTCTGAGCTCATGCCCCAGTGCACATATACATGCATGCACACACACACACACACACACACACACACACACACACACGAATAGCCGAGATACTGAAAAAATTTCAATTGCCCCAACATGTCAGGTTAATTATGAATTTACAGATAGCACTAATGTTTCTCATTTATAAATATTCCTCACCATTTTCTACATCCTTGTCACCTGCTCTACCATGATCTCTCTTCCTTAATCTACAGCTGATGTCATGATCTAGTGCAATCTCTTTCCCCTAATAAAATATAAGGCAGTGATTCATTTTCTTTACTGGGAAGAATATTCAGGGATAATAGAGAAAGAAGTGACAAAAAACAACATTGCCTAGGTAGTAAATATTAAGAATTTATGGATGCAAATAAGCTTTGCATATTCATTCTACTGAATGCATGAGGGGAAGTTATTTACACAAACACCAGTTGATAGAAGAGCCATTAACTCTGCATGATTCATGTTCCTTTGTGAACCCCAAGGAAATTCTACATTCTAAGGGGTTCCATGCCCAAAATAATGCTAATATTCCACTCTTTCTTATTTCCATTGCAATTACCATTATGACCATTGTCATTGCTTTGTCACTTGGCATTGCCACTTTCATTACAATCACTATTACTATTACCCATTATTACTATGACTATGCCTAACTTTACCATCTACATTTACAGTCTTTGAATGAAAGGAATTCACTGAATTTTAATTGATCCATATATTTGTACATATGTTTGTAATGCCAAGTGTTGATTTATTATATGTGGAAGTTAAATAATGAGAAAATTCATTTCAACAATACCTAAAATCTGGATCTAGACCCCTGGCAGCTTGTTTAGCTCTAGAGGTAGTGACTACTCCACTTTATAAATTCATAGGGCTTTCCCTCTGTGTCTGTCTTAGTCTCCACTTACTTAGTTCTAAGTTGAGGCTTCTATTTACTTGCTGTTTTCTCACTACTCTTCCTTGCACTTGATTGGCTTACCACAGCCTCTCTCTCTAACCTTTCTACAGGTATTCCCATTCTATCTTTATAGCAGAGGTGTCTGGTTTTCATCTCCCTGGTCTCTAAACTTAGGGAATTGATTATGTTTAGTCATTTGTAGAAATTCATATGTGAGAGGCAACAGGCAGCACTTTAAACCATGAACTAGTTGTCTTTGAATCAGGTTCCCCTTTATTCCCAATAAGATGTTATTGAAGGGGGTAGGCTTGGGGTAATAGCTATAATTATGTTCCTCAAGAAGCCCTGTGGTCAATGTACTTCTGGAGAATGACAGGTACTTTAATATTTCTAACATATTCATATTATTAGGTCTTTTTATAAACTAGTCTGTATTTTATATTTAATTAGCCAGTTGACTTAATAACAGATATATAATATATTCACTTATTATATGAGAAACATAAAGAAATATGCTTAAAAGAAATAGAATAAAGAAATGCAGTTTTTTCTTTCATTGCTAGAACCAAATCCAGGGCCTATACATACTAGACAACTGTTTTATTAACACTAAACAATATTCTCAGCCATTAACAAATACTTCGTTGGTTATTTTATAAGACAGAAACTATCAAAGCAAACTAAAAATGTACTAAATGTTATGCTACTAACTAGACAACTGTGAAAAATAATTAACCATCCTTAAAGGCTTTGCTACAAAAAGTGGTACCAAAGATTAATTAACCTTTTAAGTTACTTTCAATAGTCATGTATCTATGTCTTTATAAAAACACTGTAACTAAATTAAGACTGTCCTTGACTCTTAAGGCTATTGTATACCTTCCACAGTATCAGTCAATGTGGAGTATCAATCTATGGTTTTAGGTGTTCTGTAATGGTTAAAATTCCTAGTTTGGGATTGAAATGACTCTTGCTTTAAAACCAGTCCCTTTTAGTTAATATTATCACAATTGTGGGCGAATGATGATGTTTAATTCTGACTTAATTTTTCTATTACAATATGCTGCTAAAATATTGATTCATATAGACATCATTAAAATTAAAACCCCAATATGATATAAATTGCTCTAGTGCAATCCTAAATCTAAACTCATGACACAATAATTTAAATATTCAAAGCCATAAATTAATATGGTTCTTCCTGAAGGACCATGTTTTTAAGAGAGCCTGACAGAATAATCGTCTGTAGCTCAATTTCTGTACAGATGAAAGCCTGTCTCCCCCTTTTTGTTTGTAAGACATTATCAGCATACTAATGCTCCCTCTTACCATCCTGTAACACTGACAGGCTGGACGGTGGGTACAAACCTATCTAAGCGCTGATGAAGAACACAGTCTAGAAGCCCAGACTCCAAAGGTTTGAACAGCATCACTCATCTACCACATCTTCTCAACATCATTATTACTGGCTAGGTGCTGGTAGTTCACACCTGTAAGCCTAGTTACTCAGGAGGCCGATCAATGTCTGAGAATTTTGGTTTAAAGCCAATCCAAGCAGGAAAGTCTGTGAGAGTCTTATTTCCAGTTAATGACCAAAACAAAAAAAGCTGGAAATGGTGCTTTGACTCAGGTGGTAGAGTGCTAGCCTTGAGCAAAATATCTCCCTATACAGTACCTGGGCTCTGAGATCAAGCCCCAGAACAGGCACAAAAAATATTTACTGAAGTTCTTCATATCCACTACATGCTGTCCGTCCTTCAACAATGAGATGTAAAGCATGACAGTTTAAAAAATAGAAAATACTTGAAGATATAAAATGAGCCTTAAAAATAGAGAATTGGCAAACATTCTACAGTTATCAGACAAAGAATTTTCATAACTGCAAATAAATAAATAAGTAAAATGATCAGTTAATCTTAGGCTATTTAGCCAATACTAATGTTTGATTTTATTTTATTTTAACCTGGGAGTATTAAGTGAAACTTCATTTTTTATCATAATCTCTCTATTAAAATTTATAATTACATGTTTATTTAAAACTTACTTATGTCATAATGTATTCTAATATTTTCCTTAATTCAGTATTGTTTTAACTAATTTGTATGTTTTATCACTTGTAATAGATGAATATGTGTCCCTAATTTCCAATATCTGTACTACTTCCAATTGTCCTAATTATAGATAGAGTCTACAAGTAATATAGTCTATGCCAACAATAATCAATCATCTAAGGTAAATGTTTAACTTATTTTTTTGATAGTGGGGATTGAACTCTGTCTTAAAAGACCTAGAGCCATACCTACGGCCCCTTTTTCCATATTATTTCTGAAGTAGGGTCTTACCTTATGCCCAGGCTATCCTAGACTCATATTTCCCTGTGTTGCTGGGTATAGCAAGCATGCCGCTGAGCCCAGCCATTTTGTTTCCCCAAAGCTGGGTTAACAGATAAATGTCACAGAATTCCATGCTGATCAAGCAGTTCCAATTACCAGCTTGACTTTTGCTCTTCTATTTATCACTGTACTTTTATTTGGGAGGTCTCAATATGTATCTCAGGTTGGCCTTCAACTCATCATTCTCCTGCCTCCACTACAGGGCTAGGATATACAATACAATCAACACACCATAAGATTCAGTGTAAATTTACCATTTAACATCCGATTCCACAAGCCGTTTTTACCTTCATAAATTAAATCCAATGGCCATCAGTCATTCTATCACATCTTAGAAGAAAAAAATAAAGTTGTCTAACTGTGACAAAATTACCTGTGATTGCCAGGATTGTGATTTCTCTGTTTTGTTCTGCTGCTGGCTACTTCCTAATTTGGGGATCTAGGAAAAGTTATGTCATGTAACTGAGTCTCAATTTTCACCATCTATTAATAACGATAAATTATCCTTGGCTGATAGAACTACGTTGAGTAAAATGTTTGGAGCAAAGTCTAGCATGTACTCATTGTTCAATAAAATGTAACCAGCTTTGTCATTTACATGCGGATTCTATGATCTTTATTTTCATTATATTCTTCTTTTCTTCTTTCTTTCATTCTTCTTGGTCATTTTATCCAAACTGTACATCCTAGACTACTTGTATATGTATCCAGGAAAAAGAAAAGCTGAACTGATTAGGTATAGATCACACATGAGTAATTGGCTTTTTATGAATTTTTAATGTTCTTCTCAGATTTTAAGCTGGAATGGAATCCATGGTTAACATGTGCTTGCTGTTATCTCATGTTCCTTATTCTTTTTTTCAAAGACTAGGATTCTCCTAAAAGGAAACAGATCTAAAACACTGTAAACATAAACTGTATGAAATGCTCAAGGTGGTATGAGGCACACAGTCCATAAAATCTAGTTTAAAATCACCACAAGAATAAGAACAGCAAGTTGATTTGTGACTGTATCTGTGTGTGTGTGTGTGTGTGTGTGTGTGTGTGTGTGTGTGTGCATTTCTTGGATATGCGTTCCTGGTGGAAGCATCATTGAAATCTTAGCAATAAACATCATGTGCTTAATACATTTAATATCAATTATTCATTTTCATGGAAATACAAGCATGAGAATAAGGGTATAATCTTATTTTTACAAATATATTTCTGAGCAATGGGTTGATGAGAACTATGTTAGAATAAAACCAAATTTTGAATATGAAGGCATGGACTATAATAAACAAATGAATGTAAAAAAATCAAATATGCTCCTAAGAAGATTTAAGTCTTTCTAAATATTTAGTGGAAAATACATATCTAATAAAGAAGGCTTTCTAATGAAAAATGTCAAATGAACACAACAATATGTGAATGATTCCAAAAGAGTATAACCATGTTTAGGTAAATTTTTCCTTTCAAATTAAATTTGGAAGGCAAGCACTCTACCACTGAGCCATCTAAATTTGCTGATAAAATGGAGGAATTATTAATAGAAAATCATATAATCTATAACTTCTCACAAAAAGAAAAAGTAACCCATGTGTGACTGAAAATATTTGATTACCTAAATTATTAAATATTTTGCTTGAACAGAAAAAAAATTGAGGTAAAAATTTTCACAAGCCACCTTTTATTTTCACTTAAGACTGAAACTTTCCTATGTTGAAATTATCCAAAACAGATTTTTAAAGTATGAATGTCATGTGGAATCACAACAAAACACTAGTATCCAGAAAAGTACATTGTGTACATTTTACATCCTCATATGCCTTCAAAAGCAACTGTTTCTACTAACAACATATGAAATACAACCCCTACTTTTTTTTAGCAGATTAATACTTTCAATTAAAAAGTTCATATTTGTACAATTGTGTCCATAATATTAGTACAATCTATCTATGATATGCTGAAGTTCTGTACTACCCATTTGCAAGCTGCCAGTTTGTTTATGCGTAAATAATCTTTTCAAATAAGTAAAATGCGTCTACATTTGTTGTATTTACTGACTATTAATACTGAGGCAAATTTTCAAAGGCAATGCAGTACTAGTATTTGGAGATTACAATGCTGTTCTACACATACCTTTTACATATTATTTGCAAGTAAGATTTATTGCAATTTCCTGTTTATGCAATAATCCTACACACAGTGCCACAGGAATTTACCTGATATGATTGTAGTCGTGGAAAGTCCAAAAGCATGATTACCAAATTTAATATACACAAAGAAAATTATCTTTAAATTACAGGTAATAATTTATTTATTTATTTTTGTCAGTCGTGGTCCTGGATGTGGTCTGGGCTTGGGCGCTGTCCCTCAGCTCTTCAGTTCAAGGCTAGCGCTCTACCACTTGAGCCACAGCACCATTTCCAGCCTTTTCTGTTTATGTGGTGCTGAGGAATCAAACCCAGGACCTCATGCATGCAAGACAAGCACTCTACCACTGAGACAGGTTAACAGCCCCTTAAACATTTATTTCTAAGAAAATATTTCCATTGAAAGCATTCTCGTATCACTAGGTATAAAACAGTATAAGGAAAGATAACAATGGATAAGCAAGGATGTTTGCATGTCATCCATATCTATAACCAATTTCATGATGTTAGTTTTTTCTATGGAGTTTAAATCATATGTCAAAATTTATATAAATCTATCTTCCTTCAACTCTTACCAAAGCCCCTAAAATCCCAACAAGAATGAGAAATATATACAAAAACTTACCCCATTTAATGGATATGTTTTCCATCCGAGTTCTCCTAGCACCGTTGTTGTATCAAGCAACACAACTGGAATTAAATAGATAAAACTTTCATGAATTTCTCAACTGAAGCAGAAATATATTCAAGTAAGAAAAAAAGACATTAAAAAGTTAAAGTTGTTGAAATCATGAATATTAACTACTTTACTAATATCATCACAATATCCTTAATAAATTGTTAAAGATATTTTTATATTAAATATTAGTATATAATGAATGATGATAAAAGGTCATGAAGCGATTAATTTTAAAATACTGAACTTGAATTTAGGTTTACTGATGTTGAATGAAGTAATCAATCATTTAAAAATTATTTTAATGTAGCAAGGTTTTATAACTAATGAGATAACCACACTGTTTAAATTTTTCCAACTTCCCTGTATAGTCTTTTCTCAAAATTATTAAGCTAGGCCTATGTATCTTATTTTTGTGTTATTAAATGCACTTATATCAAAATCAGCAGAAGAGGAAAACAATGCAGTTTGAATAAAACATTGTATCCAAAATATCGACTTCATTATTGTATTTGCTAGGTACTATGTCTATGAAATATACTACAAAACCACAAGCCACTTTTTTTCCTCCCACCAAAAGCAACTTATAATGTGACTTTTTTTAAATGGTGGGTGAACAAAAAACACATCTTGTTAAAGTTTACAATATAAAGCTTCATGTCATTGCAATTAAGCTAGCCTAAATCTGGGAAAGTTCCCAGAATGGATAAAATTTGAGCAAGACCAGGGTGAGTGGTTTTCAATCAGATGCCATTTTTCTCTTACAATGTTAGGTATAAAGTAGCTGAGATATGACAGTCCCTGAAGTTGTCTCCCAGATTAGGGATTATACAGCAGGAGTGATAGATGCAAACAGTGCTAAAAAAGACAGCTGAGGTTGAATTCTGGAGAGCTTTGTAAAGTCTCCCATAGGAAATACACCTCTGAAGACTCAGCAGGTCTATCTGTATAGCGATTACAACCATGACCATAGATGTCAGGAGGCCTAGAACAAACTCTGAGAAAGAGTGCTTTAGCACCTTATTATTGCTTGTAAGTCTTCATCTAGCTAAGTAAGCAGGGGGTTTTGCTTCTGCTTAAACATTCTGTGGTGAAAATATCATTTGCCATCTGCTCTATAATACCTTTTACAAGGATTCTGTGGTTGTCCTTAGTTGAATCACTATTATATGCCCTATTAATAAAAATAAGCAACTATTCTTAAATTTGTAGTAGTTATTTCATCTGTTAAAATGTGAAGAATTTATTCCTACAATAAATGCTTCATAAAAATGCAATATCTTATTTCACATTTTACAGGAACTACCTAATATCAAACATCAAGCCAGTTTTAATATTCTTTGTTGTCTCAATTTGTTTTAACAGGAAATCAAAATCCAAGTAAGACTATGCATTACAATTATCTAGCATCCTCTTTAAGTGTTTTGATCTCTCTTTACATTTTCAGCTAGAATTATTGAACGATGTTTTGCCTTCAATAAAGTTCACCTTTTGTAATGATTATTTCTATGAATCTCCATATCCATGTAAGCATTGTTTACATGAAAATTTTGAGTATTTTCATTATCCCCAAATACCTCTGACCAGCATTGCCATTTTCAAAATGTCAAGTGCCTGTAGCCCTTTGAGCCTGTTTTGTTTTTGTTTTTGTTTTGTTTTTGCATAGTTCATTTCTCCTTTCTCTGCAGGGCCCCATGTTTCAGTATTCAGTGGCTTTTTATTGATGAAAACAACTTCATTGTATGAAATTTTTTAGCTGACGAATATGTGAGCTGTTTCCAGTTGGGAAAATTGTATATACAGATATTGTAAACTGTAATGTACATTTTTTACTGAACCTATGTTTTCATTAAATCAGGGAAAATAGCTAGAATTACTGGGTTATATAGAAAATGCTCATTAAAAAAATAAAACTGTCCAACTATATTCCATGTGTAATTTACATTCCCAATAGTAAAATATGTTGTTGTTTTGTAGTTACTCTGTATATGACCTCTAGTGTCATCTTTTTAACACATGCAAATGTTTTGATCGTTCTAATAACATTTCTCTTAATGATGGAGGATTATCTTTTTCACATCTTGGAAATTTTTGTTTTGTCTCTGATTCTAAATTTTCATAAGTGAGTAAACTGGAGTATTTTGCTTTTTCAGTCTAAACTACTTTTGTTTGAAAAATAATCAGAGGATATTTCTCTTATTGAAATATTGCAATTAATGTATTGAGAATGAATGAGGGAATTAGGCCATACTACTTGTTATTTCCAGATGAATTAATATATTTAGCTAATAGATCCCCATGGATGCTAACATCACACACACACACACACACACACACACACACACACACACATACACACACACGGAACTGTTTAAAGTACTTCCTCTATAATTTGATTCCTCTACATTAGCATACAGTTCTGCCCAGCCTAGAAATAACAGAAAAGGTAACTAGAATGTCCAATGAGGAAGATATATACACCTAACCCACAAACAAAATACCATCTGACTTTATTCATGCAACAAAATAATCTCCCTTACTAAAAAGCAGAACATGAAATTCTGATAAGTGTCCAGATTCTTAAATGTTACTTGGTACTGAATAACAGTTTAAATTTCTGGAATATACTAAAGAATACAGTGGTATACAATATCAGAATCTATTTTTTGGGAACTGAAATATTTTATGTTATTTACAATATTGAAAAACCTTCACAGGCAGGAAAAAGAAGAAGTAATGCACAATTACTCTAGTAAAGAATTTGTGTTCTTTTTTAAGTAACTTCCACAATGTCCTGTCAGAGTTTTTCCTGAATGAAGACATTCAAATCATAGGATTTATTGTATACTATTAAAAATCTCTACTAGCTATTTAAAATTCTCAACATAGATTTCCTGCTTATAAATTGCAAATGCAATAATAAGACTCAAATGATCAGTTGATATAATTGTTATTCTTTAGGGGGCTTGATTTTTAATAGCCATAAAGGGAACTGTAATCATTATTTTATGTTATCTTTATTTTTATTTTTCCTGGTCCTGGGGCTTGAACTCAGGGCCTGGGAACTTTCCCTGACCTCTTTGTGCTCAAGGTTAGCACTCTACCACTTGAGCTTCAGCATCTGCTTTTTCTGCATAGTTTCTCACATATATTCTTGCTTCAAATGATGGTCCTTAAATCTCAGCATCCTGAGTATCTAGGATTAAAGGTGTGAGCCACAAGCACCTGACTTGTATTCATTAATTTAAAAAAGCATGCAGCTTCACAGGTGCAGATGCTTAAGGATCATTTTGTTGTTGTTGTTCTTTGGTAGTTACCAGAAATAATATTTGTTTTTTGTTTTGTTTTCATCTGAAATCATACAAAGAACAAGAAAATTTCAAATTTGCATTTCAGGAAATTGAATGGAACACTGATATTTTAAAAAGTCAAATAAATTTTGAGATCTTCTTAGATGAAATTATACATAGTAGATATTTTGATTTTATCATTTGTTTCATATATAATCCCCTCTCCCCCACCACAAATTCAAGTTTTCCAAGCAAACTAATTACATCAAACCCAACAAGGTGAGAGCTCCTCCTGCTGGTTTTAAACAATAGTTATTTTTTTTCCTATGAGAAGGGATAATACCTGTAAACCTAGCAGGAGTTAATGTAAAAAACGGACAAAGGAAAAATTCTATTGCCATTACCTTTAGTAAGGATTCAATAGATTTTCATTTTAAATTTAACAGGAATATTTTAAATAGCAATAATATTAGTTACTTTTAGAAGTGCAACTGAGAATATAATCATTTATTCATGTGAAAACGAGA
Organism: Dipodomys ordii; assembly: GCF_000151885.1. Lineage (NCBI taxonomy): Eukaryota > Metazoa > Chordata > Mammalia > Rodentia > Heteromyidae > Dipodomys > Dipodomys ordii. The sequence continues at coordinate 7,565,572 of NW_012267289.1, read as the reverse complement.
AATTAGCCACAAGAATAATTAAATTTAGGCGTATCATATCAAAATAATACTTTGAAAATATATATTTTGCTTAATGAGCAGTAAAATGCATAGCATAAATCTTGGGAAATGTTGCATAATCTTCTCATTAACTTTTTAAACAATGGTAGCATATTCTATTTCTCTCTGAAAATATATTTTAACATTTTACTTCTTTAACATACTCTTTGGAAATCATAAGAAAATCACATTGTCTTTTAGCAAAAGAAATTTAAACAATGAACATAACACCAATTATATTGATTTAAATAAGAATTTATACATTCCTAAGTTTCAAAAGCTCAGTATTAAATTCTTGCTTTTGAATCATGTATTAATTTTGTTTGTTTTAGAGAATTTAAGGTAGACTATTTAAAAAACACAAGTACACTGATTTATAGTGTATGGCAAACCATCCTTATTCAAATGGAACAATAAAAAGTATCTTATTTTATGCTGTTTGTGAAAAGGTAATTAATTCATTAAAATTCCTCTTTTATGATAATTTTGTTGTAAGTATTCAAGTTATTATTACATGAACCAAATTCTAAAAATTTTCAATAGTCTCAAAAGTTTACATAAACATAAACACATAGTTGGGAGTTCTATTTAAGAGAATTCATGGAAAAGAAAATGCAAGATTTTTTTTATATTTTAAATTATTTTTTATTGTGAAAATACTGTACAGAGGGGTTACAATTACATGGGCAAGATAATGAGTACATTTCTTATCAAGCATTGTTGCCTTCTCCTTTGTTTCCCCTTCCCTCCCTTCCCATCTCCCCCCCCACACCAAAGTTATAAAGATCGTTTTCGACATAATAACTTGTACATCTCATTGTTGTAATGGGGCCACCGGTATCCCTATTTAAACATTTTTCTATAGAAGAATTTAACTTAGGACAGTAAAACCTTAATGTAATGTAAATTCCTGAGTCACTCATTTACAACACAGAAACAGAGGCCAATGCCACTGTTTCAGCAATGGTAACCTCCCTATCAACTCCCATTCTTTAAAAGTCAAGCACATAAGTAAAGGAAAAAAGATCAGATACAGTGAAGATACTTCAGTTATAGAAATAAGCATGCACTTGCATCCTCTCAATTGTAGAAGCAATTATTTGAATGTTATATTACTTAGATGCTTTAAACTGACTTTTGAGTTGCTAAGTTAACAAATTCAGGTTTGATAAATTACATACTTGTTATTGGTTTAAAAATAGTGAAGCCTTTTCCTCCTATAACAATAAACTATGGGAACCTACCTTATATAGAGCCATAACCAATATTTAACTCATTCAAATCTAATGTAGATCACTTTAATAATGCATAGAAGTAAGTTCTCCTGTACAATATGTACACCACTGGATATAGATTTATTTTTAAGACAATGGCCTGTCAAAAAGATCACTTCTTGTTAAAAATAGTAAAAGTAGTTTTTATATACAAACTGCAGTTACTATTTGCTCATTTGGGATGCGGATAACATTTTGTGTTGTTCTGTATATTTTAATAAGTTTCAGCATGCCACTGTCATATATATGTTAAAAGTACTTTGATCATATTCAATCCTATTATTTTCTCCCATCCTTTTCTTACACTGATCCTTTTCCTCTTCGTAAAAAGTCCTCCTATTTTAGTGTCTTTCTTCTAACTTTTAAATCGAGATTCTGCATATAAGAAACATGCAGCATGTTTGTCATTCTGAATCTGCCTTATTTCATGAAAATTTTCAATTCCATGTTTTTTCCTGAAAATGTTACAGTTTTGCTTTTCTTTATGGCTGAAAAATACTTGGTTCATACTCTCTCCTCTCTTCCCCTCTTCCATCCCTCATTTGTTTTTTCTCTCTCTACTACCTCCTTCCTTCTCTGTATCTATCATATTTCCCTCTACCTTTTCCTCCTCTCCCTCTCACTCACACCTATATTTATACATATATATATGTATATATGTATGTATATATATATATATACATATATATATATACATCTGTTAATGGAAACTTAGGCTGCCTTGATAATTATGCAGTGAAAAAGATGAGCAGACATTTCTCTTGTATGCTAACTTAAGTTCCTTTGGGTATATAACCAATATAACTGGTCCATACCAGAGTTCTAGTTTTAGGTTTTTTGAGGAAAATCTTTACTGATGTACACAGTAGCTGTACTCTTTTACCAATAGTTTTTAAGGGATCTGTTACTCCTATATCTTCAGTAGCATTTGTTGTTGGTTTTCTTGATGGTAGCCATTTTGAATATGGAGAGATATAATCTCACTGTAGTTTCCTTTTTGTATTTCTCTGATGGCTAAAGATGTTAAAACATTTTTCAGCTGTTTAGGAACCATTTGAATTGTTTTGAAGTCTTTTCAAGCTAGCTCTCATTTTATTGATTGGATTATTGGCTCTTTTGATGTTTAGTAGGTTTTCTTTTTGAATATATATTTTGAATACCAATCCTCTAACAAATAAATAACTGGCAAAGATTCAGCTCTCAGAAGAATATGTGCTGTTCTATAGGCTATTGTTTTACTCTTTAAATAATTTCCATTGCCCCAATTGTTAGGAAATGGAAAGACTTGGAAAAAATTATATTAAGTGAACTAAGCCAGGCCCAAAGAAACAGGTCTCATGGTTTCTCTTATTTGCAATAACTAGTATATGTCTGAGACAAGCAGAAATGGTAAGATAAGTTGATGTTAGGTGAAATGAACCCCAAGATAAGGACTCAGATTTTTTTCTTTCTTGCTATTGTTTCTAACATATTTATAAGATTATTTCTTTGTTACTTTGTGTGTCCCTCCCCCACTGTATAACCCCTGTTTCCACTGTATTTGATGTTGGTATAATTTGTGGAACGGAAGGGAAAAAACAAATAGTTTAAATAGGGATCCAGGTGGACCCATTGCAACATGAGATGTACAAGACGTTAGGGTAAAAAACCAACTTTACAACTTTGGTGGGGGGTGCAGGGAGGATCGGATGGTAGGGGAAAAACAAAGGAGGAAGCACCAATGCTTGATAAGAAATGTACTCATTACCTTGCCCATGTAATTGTAACCCCTCTGTATGGTATTTTCACAATAAAAAAACTTATTAATTAAAAATAAAATTAAAAAATTATAATTTCCATTGCTATAGAATGTTCTTTGATTAAATTTCATTTGTCAGTCTTGCTAATATATCCAAAGTTATTAAAGTCTTAGAAAGGCATTACCTTTTCCTATATTAGTTTCCCTAGTAGTTTTAAAGTTTCAGGTATACATACAGATATTTTACAATTATATTGTTATACTTCAAATTCTGATAGAATGCCATAAAAATACTCAACACCCATCCTACAAAATTAAGAAAAACGAGAGAAGGGTTGTGTTGGGAGGGATGGTTAAGAATGTTCAAAGGGATGACATTAATGAAGGTGCATTCTTTTCACAAAATGCTATGTTGAATGACAATTCCTTTGTACAACTAATTGAAGGTAACAAAAATATTAAAAAAGAAAATCGTATTGTTTATAGAGTAAGAATTTTCCTTTGTATTATTAAGTCTATTATCTCTAAATAGCTGCATAAAGGGGTTTCAGTTCAATTCAATATCAATTTATGTGTACAAGCTATCATTCCTTCCTCATTTTCCCCTCTACCTCTCCAACTCCATCCATCCCCTCAACTTTCCAAGCTCCATTTTGACCTATATATATATTGAATATTCCTCTGCCTATTTGTCTGTCTCTTCCCCTTGGACAACAATTCCTTTAAACAAGAGAAAATGATGCCTTTTCCAAAAAGTGTGATGTCATCCTTTATGCAAAATTAATCATTCATATTTTGTTCTAATGGAGAAATAAACAATAAAAACAAAAATCAGGAGACTGGAAAAGTTGAGAGGATGAGACAGATAGGTGGAGGGAAAATAAAGGAAAGTTGACATTGAATGAGATGCATTGTACATTTAACATGTTGAATTGAAAACAAAAATTTTAAAGTAAGGGATGGGAAAGGGCAGGCAAGGGAAGGAGTGTCCCTTTTCATCATGTAACATCCATTTTGTTATTTGTATGCAAGAACACGTAACAATAAAAAATCAATGATTCTGTATCATTCATATGTACTAATAAAAAGACATTAGACCTAAGAAGATAAATCCAGAAATCATTTTCCAATATTATCTAAAGTGGAAAATGGCCCCAAACACAAACTATACATTATGCTACCTGATGAACGTATGCGATGGATAAATTAAACAGTTTCCCTGTAATATCTAAAAGAATTTATACTATAAAATAAGGACTGCTATAGGCAGGAATGTTTAGGAGTTGATTGAAAATGTACCTAACTGTGTCCATCCTCACGTTTAATCCTTCCTATTATTCTGTGTTCAAGAACCTGCCAAGCTTGATTCTGCTTGTCACAATTGTATTCTCTTACACTAATAGAATTCCTAAATTCATTTCTAATCATTCACTCTCAGTATTTACTGCATAGGACAAAGCAAAACCCAGCAACACTCCATTAAATGTTCACTCCAAGTTTCTTGAGCATGGTCATTAAGATTTATATCTGTGAGTCACTCAGCTCCTTCCTTCCTTCATTCCTTCCTTCGTTCCTTCCTTCCTTCCTTCCTTTCTTTCTTTCTTTCCTTTCTCTCTCACTCTTTCTTTCTTTCTTTTCTTTTTCCAACCAAATTATTTAGTCATCTCTATGGTTAGATACATAAAAGAAAAAGACATTTGGCAAATCATTAGTCCAATAGCACTGTCTAGTTCCTTCAGCATTTTAATCTATACATAAATTAGGTAAGGTTTATGGCCTCTGCTATTTGCATCTGTCTGAAGTACACAAGGATTGAATAGGTTGAAATGAAGACCATTTGACTCAGATTTGTCACTGAAGATATTGAGGACCTGTAGTGAGTTTCTCACCTCTCTCCACAGGTGCTTCCTTTGTCTGTACTACTGTGCCTGCGCCTTTCAGTTCCACCACATCAAAGATGCTTTTTGCCTTTCTAGTCCCTTCTTTTGGTTCCCACTTGTTTCATAGGCTTTGGGGCTTCGGGCACTCAGCAGTGATTTTTTTAAATAACATTATGAACTTAAGATTGAAATCCACTTATAGCATTGTTTTTTATATCTCTGGTAAAAGAACTTTTGACTACTTAAATCAAAGTCTTATCTACAATGTAATGACCATTTCAATGCATTTCAATGGCCAGCTTTGCATTTAAATATCATGAAAGTGCCATCTTAAAAGGCAGAGGGGGGGACGGGGAGTGTGGGGAGATGGGAAGAGGAAACAAAGGAGGAGGCAACAATGCTTGATAAGAAATGTACTCATTACCTTGCTCATGTAATTGTAACCCTTCTGTAAGGTATTTTCACACACACACAAATCCTACTGGAGGTTTCACTTTTAAAAGGAACAATAGTGGCTTTGTTCTGAGAAGGAAAAAATAACTTTTCCTTTAACTTAAAAAGAATTACAGGAGTAAGAATCTTTTTCTTTCCATAGTGTTAATTTTTCCCTGCATACCACTTACATGGCTTAATGAAAATATATTTTAACATCCCTGATATAGGGAATGTTATATGATTCTACCTAAAATGTTTCAATATAATCCTATTTAAGATTTAATATTAGCCATTGCAGGACATAGACAATTTGTAAGATTATCTACCTTTACAGATGGTTGATTTTAATTTGGTCACTTTCACTACTAGGATTTTTGTGTCAATTCTCTTGGTCTAGTTTATTCCAACATGTAATTATCAGAGCACATGAAAATGCCCTTATTTAGAAGTCTAGACAAGATCTATTTAGTAGACTGTGTCAAATTAAATTGTTCTTCTATAAAGGCAGACATCCAATATCACATCATCAAAATCACCGTCAAAAATGTCAGTAATTGCATCACTTATTACAGTTCTTACAGAAGTGCCAAGGACTGAATAGACTGTAATAATCCATTGAAAGGATAAAAAATAATAATTATTTGCCAATACAATACTTGATGAAATAATCCTAAATACAATTATTTCCTCCTGCTTTCCTAGACAGAGTGCTTTACATCGCTGATATGTTTTTTATAAATAAATTAAATATTATCAGAAGTAAATATTCCTAAAATCTAAGATTTAATGATCAGCCATAAAAATCTACTAGGTAAAAATTTTCATTTGCTGGCATAATTGCAAACTAATACATATTATACAACTTGGAAAGGACAGGATTTTTCCCATTAAAAGCATATCCAAATCAAAATACAGACAATTATCATTATTAATGTAATTGTTTAATTTAAAAATTAGTTCCACCAACATAATTATGGTTCCTTAAGAACAGGGACAGTGTGTGTGTGTGTGTGTGTGTGTGTGTGTGTGTGTGTGCATTTATATGGTTGAGTGTATGTGGTGTATGTAAATGTGTATATGTTCATGTGTTTAATGAATTCAATGAATAAAAGGAACATGAGTGAGAAATTCATGTCTTAAAACAGCCTTTTTTTCTTCTTTTTATATGTTTTTATTGTAAAAATACTGTACAGAGTGGTTACAGTTACATGAGTAAGGCAATGAGTACATTTCCTATAGAGCACTATTGCCTCCTCCTTTGTTTTTCCCTACCATCCCTTCCTTCCCCTCCTCCCCACCTACTGCCCCTCCCCCGCCTACCCTGCTGAGGTTGTAAAGTTTGTTTTCAACATAGTTTCTTGTACATCTCATTGTTACAATGAGTCAAACTATATCCCTATTTAAGCATTTTGGCTTGTCCCTTTCCCTCCCCAAATTAGAAAAATGTATATACAAGATGCAGGGCACTGGAATCAAATACAGTAAAAACAGGGATTATACAATGGGGGAGGAACATACCAAAAAAACAAAAAAAAATCACATAGTACATTATAAATACGTTAAAAACAATAGCAAGAAAGGAAAAAAAATTATGTCCCTATCTTGGGGTTCATTTCACTTAACATCATCTTATATGGTCATAGGTACATAGGTTTTTTTTTACCTTTTCTGCTTGTCCTAGACATATACTAGTTATTCCAAATAAGGGAGACCCTGGGACCTATGGTTCTTTGGGCCTGGCTTACTTCACTTAATTTTTATTGCAAAGATACTGTACAGAGGCATTATAGTTACAAGAGTAAGGTAATGAGTACATTTCCTATTGAGCATTGTTACCCCCCTTCTTTGGATTTCCCCTACCATCCCTTCGCTCTCACCTCTGAACTCCTCCTCCCCCAGACCCCTGAAGTTGTAAAGTTTGTTTTCAACATAGTTTCTTGTACATCTCATTGTTACAATGGTCAACCTGTATCCTTGTTTCAGCATTTTGCTATTTTCCTTATCCTTCCTCAAATTAAAAAAAAAAAAGTATATACAAGATGCAGGGCACAGGAATCAAATACAGTGAAAACAGGGGTTATACCATGGGAAAAGAACATACAAAAGAAACAAAAAAATCACATAGTACATTATAAGCACATTAAAAACAACAGCAACAAAGATAAAACCTCTTCTGTCCCTATCTTGGGGTTTATTTTGCTTAGAACAGTTTTAAACAGCTCTAGAAAAAGTAGTGCAGAATGAGTAGGAAATCGGGTACTTGAAATTTAAATGGCTTTCCTGCTTAGTTTGTGATGAAGATAATCAAAGGCTATTTACATATAATTTCTCCCACAAGAAGATAATAGGCAAAGTATTCGCTAGGAAAAGTAAAACCAAACCACTCATTTGATTTTAGCAGAGAATGGGCTATGAGGAGAATTACTTGTCTTTTTGTACCTTTCCCAAGTCCTCCTGTCTCCTCCAACCTGGCAGTATCCTTATTAGCAGGCAATAAACTCAGACTGCTGGTTGTCACTCCAAATCCTGTGCAACTAACTTCATCTCCAACGAGGTGCCATGTCCAAAATTTCCTCGTTATTGGTTTCCTCACTAAAAGTGTCTATCAAGGAAAATTATTAAAATAGTGTACAGATATGTACATAACTATTCATTTAGCCTTGTTACTTCTGCCTTAGTTTTTGAGTTCATTGTGAATCAATCCCAGTGTCTTTTGGGTGAGAGTAAAACTGTCATACCTAAGCACTTGTTCATAAAAATACATTGAAAGATAATTCCTAAGACTCCCACCTTTTTCCTGTCCCCAAAAGACACTCATTTGTTGTTGTTGTTATTTTTGTTGTTTCTGGGAGCATGAACTCTCAGGTCCTGGGCTCTGTCCCTGAGCTCCTTTGCTCCATGCTAGTATTTTAGCCATAGTTCAACTTCTAGTTTTCTAGTGATTTATTAGAGGTAACAATATCAAGGATTTTCCTACTCATTCTAGCTTTGAACCATGATCCTCATATCTCAGCTTCCTGAGTAGCTAGGATTCCAGGAGTGAGCCTACAATCCTAGTAACACATTGCTTCTACCTTCTAGGGTCTACAATTGACCTTAACCTTGTATTTTTGTGGAACATTACCCAAGAATAATACTGGTTGTAATTTTTAAGAGTTACTCTGATCTAAAATAAGTAATTCTCTAAGCCTTAGAATCTGTATTAATCTGTTCAGCAACAAACTGTGATCTGGTTAGTAATCTGGCTAGAGTAACAACCTTAATATATAAAGTAATATTAACAATCATGAATTTATATCTTTATTCATGTTTGCAATTTCTTCAACCTTTGAGTTTCCCTGCTTAACTGATCCACAAAAGAGTCTTCAAAAGAAAGTTCTGAAATACAAGGTATTGTTTTTTATATATAGTTTTCCCTTTTCACCTGGTTAGTTGATTCTAGAAACACCACCCATATCCTAGCTCTTGTGTTCTTTACAATAGGTGGAGTTAAACTGAAAATAGGGAACTTCTCTACAGCAACTAACTAAAACTGTTCATGAAAACTCAGATTTCACAGTCAACTGCTCATGAAATATGGCTATCAGATCATGAAATCTGATCACCTATTCACATGAATAATATATATTCTAGGGAATAATTTACAATGGAATAATTTAAATAAAAATGTAATTTTCTAGACATTTTACCGTAATTTCATCATCCTTGACTGCCTAAGGGATGTATATTGTCTTCTGAATAGCTAAATTTGAATTGTATTGAGTACATTGGTAATAATACTGCCTGTAGAACACAATGATATTTCTAAGATAAATGGACAGAAGAAATGAAAAAAACAAATTAAATATTAACACAAGTACTTGTTGCATTACACATTATACAGCTTTTAGTGTAATTTTTTGATAAATAAAGTCATGCAAATTTTCTAGGACAACTTCCTTCTAGAAACCATTGAGGAAATGTCAGAGTAATTTAACACAAAATTGAAAGACACATGAACTGCCAGACAGCTCATCTTTTTCAGCATATTTTTGTACTGCACAGGAATCAGGGGGAGGAATGGTTCATAAATGAAACATTTATGAATGTGACCCATGCCAGGAACAGTAGGACTTCAGTATACAGAAAAGAATGGCAGATGGAATCTTTATTGTTGGCAAAAATATAAAAAAAATAAAAAGCTACATTAGTATATTATCAGTACCCTGTAGGGAAGGCAAGTCATTAAGTACTATTGTCAGATGGTTTACTACCAACATCTTTGTAGCAAAGTACATGCAACAGATATAATAAAGATATTTTAACATTTAGCAAATAGAGAATATCTTATTTAATATGAGTTTCTCAAGCATAATTAACCAAGAGAAAATAGATGCAGGCTTTCAAAATATGTTGATCTTAACTTAATAGTTACTAAGACATGGATTTTGGGAAGAAATGTATAATGTCAAGAAACTTTGGCAAAGTCATCATGAACTAATTTGGTCCTTAGCCTTTCTGGCATAAGAGTTCAATTTATAACCTTTAAAGAAAGAGTGATTAGTTGGCTCAGTGGTAATGTGTTTGCCTCTCATGCATGAGGCCCTGGGTTCGATTCCTCAGTACCACATAAGTAAAAAAAAAAGCCAGAAGTAGGCCTGTGGCTCAAGTGGTAGAGTGCTAGCCTTGAGCTGAAGACTGAGGGACAGCACCCAGGCCCAGAGCTCAGCACCCATGACCAACAAAAAAAAAGTGATTATCCTTTGAGAGACTGATTTTTGCTTAACAAGGATACAGGACACTAATTTACAAATGAGATGTATCATATGTTCACAGATGATTTGTTTCCTCAGAGGATGTCTTTCATACATTAAAAAAATCAAAGTACATACAGATAAAAGATTTCTTAGTAAATACTAAATTGCTGAAGAGAAGTGATCCTCTTCTAATTAAAAAAATATTGAGTATTTCTATTTAACTTATAATATATTTTATCTACCCATTTTAAAGTTCTTAACTTTGAACACTGCTGAAGAAACATTAAGATTTTCTACTTGAAGCTAAATTTAGCTTATAATTATAAGTAAATCTGTTCAGTGCTATGCAATTGTACACAAATGTACTAACTAAAATGTGGTAGATTCAAGGGAGAATTCAAAGAGCATAATTCCTTAAAAAGGGCAAACTCAAAGTTCAACAAAATAAACACAAAGAAGGCAGTATTTGGAAGTGGTAGGGTGGAGTCAAGGGGAAGGGGTAGCTGAATGAAGAAGAGAAGAGGGGGAGGATTCAGTCAAGAGTTCAATGCATATGGTACAAAATTAAGATGAGTGAGAGAAGGGGATATAGAGAGGGATGAGAAGGTTGAAAGGGGTAACATTGGTCCAGATTTATTGCATTCATAAACTGCTTTGTTAAATGGTAACACTCTATACAACTAGGTATTTTTTAAAGAAAAAAAATGATAGGAATGGAAAACAGGCCCTGTGAGAAATACTAGTGAGTTAGGAGTGAGGTGAACTAGAGAGGGAATAAGGTGAATACGCTTCATGTAAATGTGTAAAAATGGAACAATGATGCTTTTATAATTAGTTTGGGAAGCGAGGAAGAGAGTTGAAGGGGAGGAACTTGGAACCTAAATTTGATCGAAGTACAATAAGTGTATGTGTGGACATATCAAAACAAAACCCACCTGTAAAACTAATAAATGTTGCTAATAAAATATGAGCATAAAAAAGAAGCCAAATGGAAGGTACCCACAAAAAAGTTAATAGTTTTTAAATTTTATCCTACTCTCTAAAACTGCCAGAGTTTAAATAATACGAATTGTCTATTCTTAGAAATCTGTTCTTATTTCTTCTTACATAATTTTCAAATGAAATTTATTAATTCGGAGAGTTCAACTATTATTTGAATGCTGCTACATTCCCAGTGTCTTTCACTACCAATCTTTCCTTTATGCTTGAGAGACCCTCTCAAAAGGCAGATGTCCACTAGAAATATCATGCTTTCCCATGAAGTGGTCATAAACTCCTGATTTCCCTGTTTGAGAAGCAGCACACAGAATTATCCTAACAACTGAAGTTTTGAAATAATATCCCATCTTTCTTAATCAGGTTGCTCTTACAAATACAGTGAATAGGTAAATTTAGAGAAAACAGACTTATTTCTCATGGCTTTGTAGCCGGTAAAGTCCAAGATCAAGGTGCAAAGGTCTGGAGAGGACCGCTTCCTGTGTCCTCACATGACAACACTGGAAGGCCAAGAGGAAGTCAGCCTGCTCAGTCAGAGCACCTACTGCTATCCTCAATGTGGATCCGCTATGGTTTAATCATGTCTTAAAAGATTTACTTCTCGTTGCTAGCATGTTGAAAACACCCATTTTGGACGAGATACATTCAAATCACAGCAGCAGCATCCCTGAGTCATTCATCATTCATTAGTGAATCTGTCAGTTTAGAAGCTTGATATTGTAAGGGAAATTGTTCATGTTCCCCAAATTGTTCATGTCCCAATTCTAGAACTCGATGAAGATGTGGCCACCCAACAGAAAATTAAGATTTCCCCTAGAAATCAGCCTCTTCATTAGCTATCTTGAACATAGGGAAATTGTCCTATATTATCTGGAGGACATAAAGAACTAGCAGATGAAAAACAGAGGTGGGAAATCAAAGGAAGTTCTTACTCTAGGGAATACAGGTTAGCTATAGAGGAAGGCAGCCAGAAGCCAAGAAAATGGAAGGCCTCCAGAATGTAGCAAAAGCAAAGAAATAGTTCCTTCTTATAACCTCCAGAACATAGTTCAACTAACACCTGACTCTTGGACTTCAACATGTAGAAATATAAAATAAATTTGATACTATATAAATTAAAATGATTCCTTCTTATGTCTGTATGTGTCTGATTGAGAGAAAGAAAAAGGAGGGAGAGAGAGACAGAGAGAGAGAAACAGAGACAGAGAGAGAGAAACAGAGAGAATGAAATAGATTCTGACCCTGCCTTCAGGTCTTAAAATGAGAAAATAATGTGAAAAAGGGAGTATACAATGAAATAGCTTAAGCTGCATCTACTGTCCTGTCATTCTCCCCATTCAACACTCATATCCTGCAAGCCCTCACACTCACCTGCTGCATGTTCACCCACACATTCCTTTCTGTTTAGAATACTCTTGCTTCACTGACCTTCAAACACATCTTAGTCACCAGTTATGGCTTTGCTTAAAGGTGAATTCTTAAAGAATCTTTCTGAATTTAACCCTCAGATAGGCAGACATTCATTCTTATACTCCATTGAAATTTTTATCTTATTCTACTGCAAAATGTGCATTTGTTTGCATAACTTCTCCTACAGACTGAATTCCTTAAAAGCCAGAACTGTATTTTTTTTTAAATCTTGGCACTCATCATGCTCCACAAATGAAGATGCTTCTCAATTATCCTACAAATACAAACTTTCTCTGGAAAAAAAAGCTATTTAAATAAAATGAAGGCTGGACTTAGTGGTTCAGTCTTGTGTCTATGTGGGAGACAGTGCTAGGAATGATCAAGATTAGACACAGGCAAAACCACAAGATTCTGAAAAATAACTATTGCCAAAAGGAATGAAGGCATGGCTCAAGTGAAAAAAGATGTGTGTTTAGCAAGTGTTAATGCCACAAAAAGTCAAGTTAAAAAGAAACAATAATAATCATATGGGACAGCAAAGTATAAACAAACACATGAAGAATTTTGGATGAATACGTGCACATTTTGTATATGTGTGTGAAAGTTTGTATTTGTTGTTAATTAGTAACTTGAAATATAGATAAAATGACTCAGAAAAGACAAATAAAAAGATTATGCAATTTCATTGACTGTACATGAGCAGAGTACACCAGAGATTGAGCAGCTATGGTCCTATGAGTATAAATCTAGTAGTCCAAGAGCAAAGCATAATAAAAGTGCTTTTTACATATGTATCAGCTTTTTTTAAACTAAATTGAAAGAACAGAGTGAAAATGCTGGCAGAGGCAAAATAAAAATCTGAATTCTGATTTTATGAGGAAGGGAAATAAAGTGTTGATAGGAAACATGATTTAAGAGCTCAAACAATTTCAGCAAAGTAAATTTCAAAGTAAACATGGGAGACTATAGAATTATAGTAGTTATATAAGTGTATAAAACACAAAATTGCAAGAGTGCATGTAAACATACTTGAAATCTAAGGAAAGAAAACTGAAGAATGATGAGAATCCTCAATCCATAATAAATTTATAAGGTGGTATGCTGACACAAAACAATCAATGCATTATGGCCAGTAGGGTCAGAAATGGTTAAGGAAAGGAAGATGAATTCCCATTTAAAAGCATTTAAAAAAAGCTATAGACATGACTCCTGCTTTGAAGCTACATATATGAAACCTGCTGATTTGATTCTTTCATCTTGAAGTCACCAGAATGACACCTTCTAAGAGCTGCTATTGTGTTGAGTTTTCAAATAAATTCAAACTTTTGCTAAAAGTACTTTTATTAGACACTATCCATATTAACTCTCAGAAAATAAAACAAAATCTTAAAAAAATTCTGTCCTTATATTGGTCTGAGACACAGCTATGCATTTTGATGACAAGTCTTTGTTCCTAGAGGAGCAACTCATAAATATAGGGAAGTAGAGGATCTGTGTAAAACTCATGTTTCACATTTTTGCTAGGGAAAGAGTTCTCCCTGTTCTGAGCAAAGAAGTCAAAGTGACAATAATTATCCATGTGGAGGTAACCATGCAGGTATGGCAATTATCTGATGTATATTTCCTTTGTCCCATTCATCTTATCTATGGAGAAACCAGTGATGTTATCTCCCATTAATGAAGTTCCTAATGTACAAAATGTAAGTGCCCTGCTTGTACACCTTTGTCAGCCATTGAGCATGTACTCTGTAAACTCAATCACTGCAGGACATACTCAAACAAAGAATAAGTAGCAAAAAGTTTATTGGAAGCAAACCATTTTACATTAGAAAGTTATTGGGGGGGATGAGTAAGATAATAATAATAATGTGAATAATATGGTGTCCCTATATAAAATGAGAATATTTAGTAAATTTGTGAAACTGAGTGATCGATTCACCTTCAATGAGCAACCTCTTAACATGCTACTAGACTGATGATAAGAATTGGCATTTCTGGTTTTTCCCAGGACAATAGTGCTCCAGTTGCTCCAGGTCAGCTCCAAAGTATCATAGATTAAATCCTGGAAAAAAATCATAGTAAGTGAAGTAAGCCAGACACAACAAAACATAGGCTCCATAGTTTCTCTCATTGGTAATAAGTAGTATAAGTCTAGGACAGTCCTAGCAGAGGATCACAAAAGCTCAATAGCTATGTACATATGACCTTATAAAATGATGCTAATTGAAATAAACTATAAGATATGGAAAAAAGGTTTTTGGTTTGTTTTTTAGTGTACTATATGCAGTTATTTTTTCTTTTTTTTTTAATTGTGAGAATACCATACAGAGGAGTTACAATTACATGGGCAAGATAACAAGTACATTTTTTATCAAGCATTGTTGCCTCCTCTTTGTTTCCCCTTCCCATCCCTTCCTATACTCTCCCCCTCCCCCCATCCAATCCTCCCTCCACCCCCACCAAAGTTGTAAAGTTCGTTTTTCGACATAAGGACTTGTACATCTCATTTTTGCAATGCGTCCACCTGTATCCCTATTTAAACAATTTGTTTTTTCCCTTCCCACCCACAAATTATACCAACACCAAATACAGTGAAAGCAGGGGTTATACCATGGGGGAGGGACATACAAAGCAACAAAGAAATCATCTTATAATCATCTTATAATCATCTTTTAGTTTTATTTTTCCCTTTGGATTACCCCCTTGTCACTGTTCTTTTTTTTTTTTTGGTACCCTTTGTCTTGTATATAAGTTTATCTGATTTGGGGAAGGGAATCTCAGAAATGGTGAGACAAAGGACAAAGGGTGAACCATCACAACAGGGATACCCACCCATAAGACACTATGTTAGAAATGAACTCCACAACTTGATGGGGAGGGGAGTGGGAAGGGAGTGAAGCGGGAGAAAATGAGGGTGGGGGTAACACTATTCAACAAAAATTGTACTCATTTCCTTACTTATGTAGCTGTGATTCCTCTGTATATCACCATTACAATAAAAATTAAACCTTACATTACAATACAATAGTTCTCCCAGACTACCCTGAATAATGATGAAAGAGATTAAAAACATCTGGCTGATTAAAAAAAAAGGTATGCATTTCCTTACCTACATTGTCCTTGAACATGGTGTTTTCTCAGGTACTATTCACTTTCAGGAGATAATTTTGAGTTGTTTTCCAGTAATCAGTAGTAGGCTTCTGTGTTATTACCATAGCTTGACTGTGGAAGACACTGCCCCCCTCCCACCCAATTTCCTCTCCCTCTGACCCCTCCAAAATTTCTCAAGTGTTCCAGGTCTCAATGAATGTACTTCTCAAGACATTTAGTTTTCAAAAGCATGCAACTTTTTAGGTCTTCCCACAACCTGGTGTTCTCTTCTTAGAGACTGCTTACTTAGACTGTTTCAGTATACATGACAGTTTCCATTAGACCCATCTTCTGATATACTTTCCCTAAAGGTGTGGAAGCAGTGCATTTAATGGGCCACCTTAGAATGATGAGTGCTTCATGCTGAAAGGCATGACTTCATCACAGACACCTACTCCAGCACTTACTTCTTTGGAGGACGCTCACTTTTGTAAGTTGTGGGGTTTTATTCACCTTGCACACTGGGAACTAATAAAAAATGACCTATCAATAGGGCTATTTTTTAAAGGGGTAAATTTAATCAAAGCACATTACATGCAGGTCTGGAAACATCATAGTGAAAGTACTCTGCACAATGAATGTAAACTAATAAAACAGAAAACTAAAAAAATAAATTTCAGGGAGCTGGTGGGTCAAGCCTGTAATCCTAGCTACTCAGGAGATTGAGATCTAAGGATTGCAATTCAAAGTCAGCCTAGGCAGAAAAGTCTATGACATTATTATAGAATTAACCAGAAAAAATACTGAACATGAAGATGTGAGTCATGTGGTAGAGAATCAGTCTCTGAGTGCAAAAGCCAAGCAATAGTTCAAGGCCCTAAATTCACACCCAGGACTGGCATAAACATATTTTAAAATTTGAAAGGACATTAAAAGAATCCAGATGAGAAGTGATTCTAGCCTTGACATTAAAAAACAAACAAACACAAACAAAAAACCCACAAATCTCTAGGTGCTGGTAACCCACACCTGTAATTCTAGCTACTCAGGAGACTGAGATTTTAGGAACAAAGTTTAAAGCTAGCCTTAGCAGGAAATTTCTGGAGACTCTTATATCCAATAAACAACTCAGAAAGAGCCCGAAGGGGAGTTGTGGCTCAAGTGGTAGAGTGTTAGACTTGAGCACAAAAAGGCTCAGAAACAGCACCTAGGCCCTGAGTTCAAGCCCCAGGACTGGCAACAACAACAACAAAATCTCCATCTGGTTAAGGCCATAGAAAACTCTCCATCCTACCTATAAGATATACTTGATATATCTGAGTCAATTTCTACTTTTCTTTGAAAAGTTAGCATATATTAACTTATGCCAAATGTCTATTTACTGTCAGCTCTTATTAAAGATGTCAGATAACATCTTAATTTTATTGTTCTTATTGTGGACTAGACTCAGAAATAACAGGAGACTTAATAAATTTCACTTATGTATTATTCCCATCAGATTAGAATTCATAGCTTTAAGCAGTGTACAGAGATTCAAATCTGGAACCCTAATTACTTGGGAGGTAGAGATCAGGGTATTCAAGCTCAAGGCTAGTTTGGGCATAAAGTTTATGAAACTTCATCTTAGTGTCTAAAAAACACAAGTAGTTAAGAGTTCTGACCAGGCTGGTCTGAGGAAAAGAAAGACACTATCTTGAGAATAACAAAAGCATAAAGAAGCTGTTGGCATTCTTGAAGTGGTAAGCTAGAAGGTGAACCACTAACTCTACTCAGGGCCTAGCAAGGACAGGCCCTGGATTAAATCCCACATTGGTCATAGGTCTGGTCCAAGTTTGCTGTTTTAGCCACTATTTGGAAAATCCTATATTCTTAACCAAATTCATGCTTCTCCAAGGTACAAAAATACATTTAGTATATCTATAGTATATCTACAGCATAGTTAGGAAGGACATACTTGCAATAATAAGTGATGGTTTTTATTGAGTTAGTGTGGCCTTAATATAATTCTTGGCTTGCATTTTGCTTTGTTATTTTAGGTATGTTTTTAATTTCACTTTTCTGCATATGCAACTTCAGGTTTTCCCTACTTAATAATTAATCTGTGAGTTACTTTTATCCAAAGCCCAGTGAAATCTCAGCAGTAGCATTCATTTAGTATATCTTTTAATTATAATATATCCTATATCAAATAAGTCAAGAAAGTAACCAAATGTTCCTGCAACAATCCAGTTCTCCTTTCAGTTTGAGTTTGCTTACCATCTAGGGGCTTCAGTGTTTAGATTCTTATTATCATCTGCTACTTTGTGGCTGCCATTTTGACTCACTATAATCTAGCCAATGGAGTGGGAGAAGAACACATAATGCAGATCTTTCTGAGTGGTTTGGTCTGACTCTGGCTTTGGTGCCATTTGGGATTAGAAAATGGTGAAAGACAGTTCTATTTTAGTAGTCTATTTAGGAAAACTCTCCTGGGAAACCAAAGCTGAAGCAAATAGTGTTGCTTTCAATTAGTCATTTTCAACCTTAACTACCATTCCTACATGACATCATACCATCAAAATGTCATCTGAGCTGAGCGATGCTGGCTCAGGCCTGTAATCCTTGCTACTCAGGAGGCTGAGATCTGATGACTGTATTTCAGCGCCAGCGCTGGCAGGAAAGTCTGTGAGACTCTTATTTCCAATAACAAGCCAGAAGTGGCACTGTGGCTCGTTTACTTGACTTACTTAGTTTCTTAACTAACTCCTAGGCACAGGCTGAATGAAGGTGCTCCTTCTTGGTACAAAAAGCCAGGCTTCTGACTTTATTTTCTTGTTTCAAGATATCCATTCAAAGACTTTTATCAGCCCTATGTTCCCAAAGTTAGAGTGAACAAAGATTAACCCTTGAATCTTCTGCTGGATGTCCTTTGACTTTTCTCTAACAAGAGGAAATGCCTTCCAATTTTGTAAACTCAATCATTACTAGTAGTTGAGGGGACATAATGTGAAAAAAATAGGTTTAACCCCCCACACACAACTTTTCATTATGAGCTGCACAAGAAACACTCTAGCATTATAATGTAAGATTTGCAGGAAACTAGGAGCTGGTGGCTCACACCTGTTACCCAAACTACATAAGAGGCTGAGATCTGAGTATGACAGTTCAAAGCCAGCCAGGGAAGGAAAGTCTGTGATACTCTTATCTCTAATAAACTCAAAAATTGGAACTGCAGAGCACTAACCTTGAGCACAGAGAGGCTCAGACACAGAGACCAGGCCCAGAGCTCAATCCCAAGGACCAGCAAAATAA
Source organism: Dipodomys ordii (assembly GCF_000151885.1). Taxonomy (NCBI): domain Eukaryota; kingdom Metazoa; phylum Chordata; class Mammalia; order Rodentia; family Heteromyidae; genus Dipodomys; species Dipodomys ordii. Next base: position 7,546,683 of record NW_012267289.1, on the reverse strand, counting down.
CAACAACAACAACAATAATAATATTAATATTTGCAGGAATTGGGACCTGTATATTTTTGTGGCCTAAGAATTTTAGTTAACTTTAAAAAGTATCATTTTAAGAAGGTATACTTAGGGGAGGAACTCTTAGAAGTAACTCCCCTGAACAATTAGAATAGTTTATCAAAACAAATAACCGCAAGTGGAGACATGTTTTGGGGTTGGGAAAGGAGATGCACAGGAATGGAGGGAGGAAAGGTAATCAAGTGAAGTCATTATATTCAGTGTACCTGATATAAAAACCTGAACTATGGAACTTGAAATTAGGGATGAGAAGGGGATATTCTGGCAAAATGAAAGAAAGAGTAAAATTGTCCAAGAAGCATTGTACTCATAACATGGCAAACAGTATTGTAACTCATTTGTATAACTACTTAATTACAATACATACAAAGGAAAATACATCCTTTTAAATCTTATAATTTTAGCTGTCCTTTTTTTAATGATTTCTGTTAGGTAACACTTTGCTAACTATACTTTTAAGCATTGCTTCATTCACCATTTGTTTCACACTTTTTTTTGTTTTCAACATTTCTATTACCTTAAGATTTCAGGACCATAAATTTTGAAAGCACAAAAAGATTCCAACTGGTACAAAACTTAAGCATTTAATTTTAAAGCTCTTTGATTATGTTTTCCCAAACTATTTTTTTTCATCTTGTGAATGAAAAGAGAACAGAAAGCCAGAGGAAAGAAATGAAGGGAAGAGAATGATTTCTCAGACAGGATATTTGACTGGGATTCTCTCCTCTCTTGATTTTCTGACTGAAGAATTCTAAAAAGTCACTATAAAAACTGTACATAGCAAGACATAACATTTTCATAATTTTATAGGAATCTTTACCTAACATGAGCCAAAAGTTAATGACTTTAATATTATTTATATTTTGGTAAATAAAGCTTGATTTTATGTTGAATTGATTTTTATTTTTATAAAGACACTATCCTTCTGTCTGGTCTCCCCAGGGTGAAAAATAAAGATCAAGCGGTAGTCCCACATTTTTCTTGAACAGTATTTTAGCTCCCACTTTTTAAAACTTACTATCTATGAGCTTTAGAACACTTCAAACCTAATCTACTCAACTGGACCAAGGAAACAAACAAACCTCAGGAAAAAGGCTATGGACATTTGTATTTGGTTAGCTATTTGTGAATTAAAGTCTGCTTAGAAGCTAAGCTTCATGTCTTATTTATTCACTGTGAAGGCTGATTGTGAATTCCACTCTAGTTTTTGAAAAGCATGTATTTTCCTAGGAAATTTCTTTTTTTCTTCACTCTCTCCAAATTGTTTTGAGAAAAGCAGTTACTGTCTGTTGTACAAACCACAAAGCAAAAGTATACTTATGGTTTCTAGAAATATCTAGGTCCCGTATTTTCATGTGATTAAACTGGATTACAAACCTGTAAAAAATATAAGAATAGTTATAAGAACTATTTAGATGTATTTAAGAATGAAGAAAATGGATGAAACCTGAATTGCATTTAGAAATGTATTTCTGGTATGGAAGATTTCTTCTTTTTAAGGCTATAAATGTGGTACATATACTCTATTTCTAGGAATTCATGAACACGTTAAAAATGTCAGCTAGAGTTGAGTGCCAATGGCTATGTCTGTTATGACAGTTATTCTGGAGGTAGAGATTAGGATGATTACAGTTTAAGACAAGTCAGAGTATAAGTTTGTAGGTTATCATCTCAAATAATAACAGAATGTAAACACATACTCATCAGTTTATTTCCACTAATATGCGTGGTTTAGACCTAGAGGATAACAGTTCCAGTCTATCCCAGATCCCCCCTACCCCCAAGCCATCTTTTTTTTTCCTTTTTTGGTGGAATCCAGGATGTTGTACTTGCTAGGCAAGTGCTTTATCTCTCTCTGAGCTACATCCTAAACGCTCTCCCTCCTCCCTACAAAATTTAAGAAGACCTGTTAACAGTAAAAACTGAAACTGGTAGCTCATGTTACAGTGGAAATGTGTCTAATATAGGAATATTAAGATCTAGACTAGCCAAGAAAGAAAGACTGTCAGAGTACAGATGAGCTACTCAAGTCATCACAGAAACCTGGGACCCAAGAATAGTACATGCATGGTCTGAGAACAGCCATTAAAACTGCTTCCATCTTTTGCTCAATTGTGATATGAGAGAGTGAAGAGTGACTGAAACTTCTCTTCCAGATTCATTCATTTGGCAGAGCACATTCAAGGAAAAGCCATATCTTAGTTATTTTAAGTTAGTTTGTTTGTTGAATCAAGTAGCAAGTCTGGATAGATTTAACTCAGTTTCTCCAACTATGAAAGGTTGCACTGAACTTTGCCTTCATAGGTCAAATATTCAAAATAAGCTATTGACTGAATTCCATCTCAGTTTTGCCTTAAATATGCTTGGCTTAGTAAAAAAAATTTAAAAACAAAGCAAAATAAGGTAGAAATTATTTTCACTTGCAGCTTGAGAGGGAGTCTCTAGTTTCTCTCTTTCTCCTATTTTTAGAAATGCATTGATTTGCAAAATGCAGCATAAAGATCATCTCCATTATAGTTATCAAAAATGTTTGCTCATAAAGCATAACTCTGGCTCTCATGTAAGTCCTGCTTGGTTAGGATCAAATAAGCAGAGATAGCAGCATTCATCTTTCCTACCTTTTATTAATTAAAAAAGTTAATTTAAACCAAGTCCTTGGAGGCATTTTGAACGGTATTCCACATTTCAATATTTTTGGCTGTCTGCCATCAAACCAAGTTTACGTTAGGGACAAGAGAAAATACCATGGATTTATTATCCACTCTTCAAACAGGCATTCTATTACATCATCACTGCAGATAGTAAGCTAATTGAACATCCATATTTCATAATATATCCTGGAACTAGACCTGAAAAGGAGAATTAAGTTCTGACTCTGAGGAACAGACATGTTCAATAGAATTCAGTGTGCTTAATAGAAACTTACCCTTCATTTTAAAAAAAGCTACACATGCTGGAAAGTTTTCTTCATCAATAAACAGAATGAAATTATGTCATTTGAGAGAACATGGCTAGGACCATCCATGGAAGCTTGCTACTTGGTTCAACAAACAAAAAAAAATAAGTAAGAGATAGCTGTGTTTTGGATGTACTCTGCCAAGAAAGGGCTTATAGAAGTAGATCCAGTCATTAACCCAATCCCATATCTTGCCATACTTGGAGCTGGCAATGGAAATAATCTGAATGGCTATTCCCAGGCAACACATGCTGTACCAGTGTCGCATGTTTGCTTGCTTGGTCTGTGGGTTGGTTTTTACATCTCTCTGTCTTGGTTCTGGTCCAGCTGTCTTAGGGAGGTCATCAGAGTACACAAAGTAAGTCAGACTTGGAAATCCAAATATCCCGTTTTCTCTGGTATACAGACTCTAAATATTTTTAAATGTCATCAAAAGTAGAAGACACAATGTATAAGGGAAGAGGAGAAGAGCAAAAGGAAAGGCCAGCAGGAGAAGGGAATGAGCAACAAATATGATCTATGTAGCTAATACACATCTACGCAAATATTATAATGAAATAAAATATTCTGTAGAATTTATATATGTAAAACATAAATATTAAAATTATTTAAGAGACAAAATGAAGATATACATAATGAAGTTATGCAGGCTCTCTTCTAGTGCCCAAATCAAATTAAACATGAACAAGTACTAATATAATTATCCATTTTTCACTGTACTTAAAATATGAAATTCATCATTAAAATTTATAGCTGTCAAAAAGAAAGGTAAGAGGATAAAACAGAGAGCACACATATAGACCGATATACACACATAAACTAATATTTTCAGCAAAATCTATTGAGGTTAATTTACAAACATTTGGACCTACATCAGTAAAGAGGCATTAAGAACACTGCAGATGTAAGGGTATTATTGCATTTCTAGCTAGATAGTACTAAGTCTTTGTATAATAGCTTATGAGCTACACAGCATGGAAGTTAATTGGGCACAGTATGAAACTAACCTTAACACAATTACTGACCAAATTAATAAGTCCCCTTTAAATTCCTACCTTGAATTCTTACAGACTGATTTATTGGGGGTAAATGCAATTTATCTTTTTCATCTGCTGCCACTTAATTATATTACTTAACGAGAAGGAATTCAGTAAAATCTATAAATTAACTTTCTCTCACCATAAAATCAAATCTCTTAGAGTCATACTTTCCTAATTAATTCACTCATTAATTCAAAACTGTTTATCCTGGTTTTATACCAAGTTCTGTCTTGAAAAAAGAAACAAAAGCTATGACAATATAACTTCACAGAATATACTTTATATTTTATTTCTTTTGTCTGTATTCATCGAACTTGACCTTAATTAGTACATGAGATATATATCTATATATATAGATATAGAGATATCTATCTATATATAGATATAGAGATATCTATATATATTTGCCACCTAATTATTTAATTATTTAGTTTCACAGAGACTTGAATGGAAGGTCAGCCTGCTTTAGAATAGAATTACGCTTGGGTAGATCATTCTGGTTGATGTTTAATTTTTGTTGGTGCTCCCTATCTTAATTGCTCAGATTTAAAAAAAATCACATCCTTACAAATCCTATGTGTCTGATATTTTTCTATGTGTCTGATATTTTTCTATGTGTCTGATATTTATAAGGGCCAAGTTTTGTTGTGATTATTTCCATGTGTACTCTACAACTCATTACAGAATGTATTCATTTGTATTTAATCCTCACCAGATGGGCTCCCTCTCACACACTTCATTAGAATTGAACTGTGTTCTGATGGATATCATGCCACAGTCCTGAACTTGCTGATCACAACAAAGATATTCCACATACCTAACTTTTTTTTTAAAGCACACAAACTAATAAGAGCCTTTTATTTTCTTTTACAGCACCAAGGTTTCAACCCAGGCCTCATGCGTGCTAGGTTGATGCACCATGAGCCATTTTCCAGCTGTTTTTGCTGGCAGTTTTCAAGATATGTTCACTCAGACTTTTCTGTGGCATGGCAATGAACTGTAATCATTCTGCTCTCAGCCTCCTGAATAGCTAAGATTTTAGCCATAAGCCATTTATGCATAAGTGCTTTTCAAAATAGAAAATAGTTCAGGATTTTTAAAAAATGATAGGATCACTCAGAAACAACAGATTTTTAAAACTTAACCTTTTAATGAGGAATTGTTTGGGAAATATTCTTATGTTTTCATAGACATATTTTGATTACACTTCTTTGAACTCTACACATAAACATGTCATAAATGATTCCCCATATATTGTATCTACATGCTATAGAATATATACAGGAAGACCTATAACATGACATAGATGTAATGAATGGAAGGGCATGATGAGCATGTCTCCAGAGGCTGGTCTCATTTGGTGCAGTAATACCTTAGTAAGAGAAAGGAATCTGCCATGAAATACATTTTTACTTCTAACAACAGTGTCTCTGTCAGGGTAAGTTTCAATACAGGTGTATGGGGCAGAGCAGAACCTTCTAAGTTGCAAAAGATCTCTAAGGGTTGGTCTTGGAAAAATGTCAGGAAAGCTAGTGATTAGAATAAAGATCCAAGATTTACCTCGCAGAATAATCACAAGTAACTCAATGATGTCTTTGGTACTTTTGAGACTTTGCTGCTATGTCCAGGAAACTCTTATCCGTTAGTGTGCATGGAAATTGTGTCTACCAATGGAGTTCATATGAATTCAGGTTTAGACAAAGAAATTTTGTGAGGGATTTTCTAGCACACTTTTGGCACATTCCATATAAAGATAACGTATATCCATTAAGTACTTGTCTTCCTCTTAATAAAAAAATAAATATATATCTTAGAGGAAACTAAAATTTTTAAAGTTATTATTAATAAGTATGTTAAAAGTAAAATTTCCTTCAGATTATTTTATAATAAGCAAGGTAGACCCTCTGCTCTCAAATCAGACCATTTTTATTTTATTTTTTATTATTAATAAGTTTTTTATTGTGGAACTACAGTACAGAGGGATTACAATTACATGAGCAAGGTAATGAGTACATTTCTTATCAAGCATTGTTGCTCCTCCTTTGTTTCCCCTTCCCATCCCTAGTCTCCCATCTCCCCCCCTACTGACCATATTTTTTAAAAGAACATTGACCAATGTTCTCTGTCCTCCACTTCAGTACAGTCTCTTCATTTGCAATACTCACAGATCCATTTCCTTGACAGGAAGAGGAGTTTATGAGTTGTGTGGCCTAATTTCACTAGCATGGTGGCTGCTGTTAAACATCACCTCATTGACATAAGGAGGCATCACATATATTCTACGGCCTCCTATATCATCTCTCAGCTATCAATACTAAAATATTTTCACCAATGTGTATTCCTTTATGAAAACCAAGACCTAACTCTTATTCTTGCCATGTTCCAAACACAATTTTCAGAAATGTAAAATAGCAGAAACAGCACAATTAAGAAAATTCCATATATGGGCTGGGAAGGTGGCTCAGTGGTAGAGCGCTCGCCTTGTATGCCTGAGGCCCCGGGTTCAATTCCTCAGCACCACATAAGCAAAAAGAAAAAAGCCGGAAGTGGCGCTGTGGCTCAAGTGGTAGAGCGCTAGCCTTGAGCTGAAGAGCTGAGGGACAGTGCCCAGGCCCAGAGTTCAGGCCTCAAGACCGCACCCCCCCCCCAAAAAAAAGAAAATTCCATATAATTCAAACTCTCTATAATATATTCATAGTAGTAAATCTAAAATGACAGCTATACCATAGGTAGTAACAGCCTTTGTCTGGCAAGGTGAACACAGCAGGTGTTATACATGGATTTGCAAAGGAGATGCTCTAAATACACAGAGATGCTCAGTGCAAGTTAAGCATCCATTGTGTTTTTATGAAGATACTTTTCTCTGTTTTCAAAATTTAGGATATAATTTTCAAATTTTACTTTAAATGTTGTGATTGCACCAAATTTTAAAGACACTGAGGTGAAATCTGAAGCTCATGAAAAACTGACAGAAATATTTAAACCTATATATCATAAGTAAGAGCTATGCAAAACTAAATGCCGTGAAGGCAAAATGTTGAACAAATAAGTGATCTAACTGTAACTTTCTCACCAAGAAAATTTGATGCTGCTGGTTTTATTCTAAGAAATCTATCTTATCCATATCAAAAATGGATACATTTGGATGGGAAGTAATGTTAAAGGTTTTCTAAAAGGGAAATGAAAACCTGCTGTGGTGGTAATAAAATCCACTGAGTTCTTAATACTGCTCAAGTTTGGTAATGCATTAACTATTTGCAGAATGCTAGCATAAGGCTTACATTTAAGTTATATTATAGTCTAAATTTAATTTGAGCCTGTTTGTAAGACTAAAGTGAAAATGTAGTGCTAAGGAGAAATATAGAGGTCAGGAATAAAAGCCACGATTCACAGGAACCTAAACGCCCAGATGTAATTATCTGGATTGTAGCCTACCTTTTTATTTTTTATTTTTTTCATCATCTTCAAAGACAGCTCTGACCCCTGCCCTCCTACACTGATGACAAAATATAAAAGGACCATGAAATTGGCAGCTAAAACCTATTATTTGTTTATTAAGTGCTATCTTGGTTCTTGTAGATGTAAACTTTATGATTCATCCTGAGACCAGGAGACAAAGCTTTCCATTTTCTGCATGAGAAAGAGAATATTTCTGCTTCGGTCCTGCTTTGATTAAGATATTTTTTTCTGAAATCAATCCCATTACTGGGCATACAAAGAAAATATATGTTGTAGAATGTCTACATTGCCATTTTCCCTGAAATATTATTTACAGTATCTGAGCTATGGAAACAACCTAAGTGTCAATGGATGAATGAATAGGCTCTAAAAATACAGTTTGAATGCAGAATAGAATACCATTTCAGTTTACAAAAGCAGGAAACTATCATTATAGCAACATGGGTGAGTTAGGGATAATGTGAGGTAAACCAAGCAAAAAGAAAGGAAAGTACTATAGGATCACACTTACATTCAGAATCCCAGTTGAGAGTCAGATTCATGAGAGCAAGGAATCTTACCCAAAGCTGAGAGAGAGGTGAGATGAATGGGGAAATGGGAAACCTGGATCAACAGGTATAAATTCAGTTAGTTACTTTCCAGTGCTCTCCTGGACAAGACAGCAATATTGCATAGAGGCGATGTACCTTATTTCACATTACAGTTGTCAAACAAAGATTTGCAGAAATGATATTTTCATGCCTACACCCTCATTTCTTGGATTAGTGGCATTGTCTGGATCATACCTTCTTCTCAGAGAGAAATCTCAGCAGTAAAGAGAAGAGTTTGCCCCTCACCAGAGAAGATGAGGCCAGATTTTTTCTCTCCTGGTTTCTTGGCAGCTGAAAAGCAGGCCCATGATATAAGAGTACTCACTACAATGTTCCAGTCCAGGACTCTTAATCTGGAGTGAGTGATGGTAAGAAGAACAGACAGAATTAATTTCAGCACTGGTGGTGAGGGCAGCAGAAAATGCCAGTATCTGGCATGAAGCTGTCCTCATAAAGAAACTCAGATTAGCAGATTGTGATATTAAGCTTTTAGTGAACATATGAAAAAGGTTACAAATATATGCTGCTGCGCATACCAAATAGGCTAGTTATGTTGTACAGCAAAAACAGCGACAACAAAAAGATGACAGCAATTCAATGGGCTGAAAAGAAGTACTGATTTCTCTCTGAAACTACTTCTGCATGGTGGCTGACAGGTAGTTATTCAAAAGGCAGTGCTGAGTCAGAAATCTCTGAGATGATCATCAGTGGTCCCCAAAGAAGATGGAAAATGAGCCTCTAGAGAGTGTCCTGCTGGCACTTAATGGGACAGACACATGACTTCTCATATAAACCTCTTGACCACAGTAGTCACTTGCCCTTCTAACATGTGTTTGGAAATCAGAAAGCCACAATCACTGTATAAACAATCTATATTATTTTTATGTCACTTTTAAAGTTTTTAAAGGCATCCTTGAATCATCGAAACACAGTCATTTAAGAAAAAATAATAATGTCCACTTGCTTGCCCCCAGCAAAGCCAAGGGAAGTGTATCTCCATTTCTTTCTTACAAACATACAACCCCGATGCTGCAGCCTTATCAAACTCACAGTTCTATGCCGCTTCAAGTTAACCCCCGTAATTAGGGTTTAACAAGAGTTCTAAAGTGCCGAATAAAAAGGCCTTTTAAACAACCTGAGAAGTAGTCCATTGACAGATAAAAATACATTTTAAGAGGTATTGTGATGATATTGGATAAAATATATGAAATATAATATGAAACTTAACTTTTACAATTCATTTTTTTTGAGTCAGGTGCTCTATACCTGTAATCCTAACTAGCTGGGAGGCAATATCAGAAGGCACTTGTCCAGTCCTCTGATTAGATAAAAAACATGAGGTATTATTTATAGGTATTAAGAGACTTTGCCATAATAAAAAGGAACCTACATCACAACATTACTGAAAAGATTTCAGTAATGTCCTCATTTTCAGTTCTTTTGTATCTCTAGTTCCTCATTGCCCTCAGCAAATGACAACTGAACCAAATCAGACTAATTTACACAGACACACCAAGTCTTTCACTCTCTGTGTATCTTTGAATAGCCTCTTCTTTCTTTTCAGAAAAGCCCTTCCCCTGACTCTCCTTTGTTGTAAATTGTGTCACTGGAGGCTCAGCACAAGCATTAAGTCCAGTATTAATGTGAATCCCTCTGTGCAGAGTAAGTAACATCACACTTCCTCATCCTCCAGAAAACCCTGTGCATCTTAATTTTAGCATGCAATTATCACTTGAATTATACAATTAATGTACTACTACTTTTCCTCCATACTCATGATATGAGCTTTTTCATCAGAAATGTCTTGTCCCTATGTTGGGATATGTGTTCCTTTAGTTAAGTGTGCACAATGTACCTCCATTTGCTGTCCTACAGACATGATGAAAAGTCACCATCTTCTGACCTTTGTATCAACTAATTCCTGTTGGCCTCTCCATTTTATGGCCTAGTTTAGATGACTTCAAACAGAACTTTCTTTCTAAACCCCTGTCTGACCTGGATGGTCTTTCACAATCTACTTCATTGCTGATTTATAAAAAGGGACATGATAATCTGAGCTACTACCTGGGGTGGAAAGTGGTATTAAGTGTACCTAATCTATGCAGAGCAATAGACTGCCTTTTTCTTTTATGCCCTTGTTATAATTGGTAACCCACCACAAGTGGTTGGTTGGCACTGGAAGGACTCACCAAGGCACACTTTTAAAATGCTAAATTGTACACAGGCATGAGCTCAGGAAGGGTGACACTTAGATTCAACTGGCAGTGCACCTCTCCATCTCCAATTTTTTTCCCCTCTTTGACTCAGAAGGGAGGAAGGATGTCTCCTTTTTAATGCTAACATGAATCACAGATTCGGGAATTCAATTAATGTTTGTTCAGTTAATGTGGAATGAATGATTAAATGACTTGATCGACAATGTGTGAAGATGTTCCAGTGCTGCTGTGAAACCCAATGAAATAGTACAATTGTGTTGCATTTTCGATTTTCAAAACATTTTGACAAACAATTTTCCATTTTCTACTACAATCCTTTCAAATAGAACCTTCAACGATTATTAGCACTTTACAAAGTTGGGAATTGTAGCTCTACAAGATTAAAACATTTGCTTAAGCTCCCCCTTCCCTCATGTACACAGAGTGTCAGCCAGCCAGCCTAATTAATCTTCCTGGTGCCTGGCTAAGAAAAAGGTTATTATATTTTTAACATTTCTTCATATGTTTCCCTATGATTTCAATGAATTAGTGGAATGTTGGCTGAATACATTATTGTACCCAATAGTTATACCAAGTCCAGTACCATGACTGAGAAAAGTAATTTTGTGGTGTGAGAGAATGAGAAAAGGAAAACGTAACTATTCTGTTTAAAAATAAAATTGCAGAGATTAACATCCCTTGGCAAGTGTTGTGTAGTTTAAGTAGTAACAATGTTTTACAAAATACATAGTCCAGATAATACTTTGTAGTCAATTCACCTGTGGCAAGGATTTTCACAACTACTTTGAAAATTAACCATTGGTACATATTTCTCCTTAATATTGTTTTGTAACTCACCTTGTCAAAGATCATTATGCATCTTCATATGAAATATGAAGATTAAAATAGAAATGAAATAAAAAATGTTGCATGACTTGTCCACAGCTATTTAGTAGTTACTGGAAAATGAATTAATCCATTTTAATGAATATTTTTTCTATCACACCAAGTTTATTTATCCAAGTAACTGATCCTATATTACTCAGTTTTGCTGTAGAAGTTCTAGCATTCATTATGGCAGCAAAATATAAAGCAAAAATAAGCATATCATTGAATTTTTTGTCTTTTTTTGTCTTATTTACTCAAGTAAAAATTGTGTTAATAAACTCTGGCATGCCATTTACGTTTAAGTTTCTATTTTATCCATCAAATTACCCAAACCAGACAATCAATTAATCAATCTTAACAAGTTATACAAAGAATACACTTCTTAGGACATGACTAATTTCCATTGCTTTATAACAAGAGAAAAAAAATAAAAAGAAATAAGAAAGTAGGTGTATTATAATTTTCCATATTGTATTTCCTATTAAACTTAATAAAATACACCGAGTCAGAGAGACTCAGTATACTTCTTTTCTATAGGGAATAAAATACAACTTAGAAGTAACTTTTAAATATATATTTTCAGTAACATTCAGGTGAAGATAATTCTATAATAATTGTATAAAAGCAGTTTTCCTGCTGGGCACTGGTGGCTTATGCCTATAATCCTAGCTACCAGGAGGCTGAGATCTGAGGATCACAGTTCAAAGCCAGCCCAGGCAGGAAAGTCCATGAGACTCTAATCTCCAATAAGCCATCAGAAAACTGGAAGTGGCGCTGTGGATCAAATGGTAGAGAGCTAAAGAGCTGAGGGGCCTAGGCCCAGAGTTCAAGCCCCACGACTGAGAAAGAACAAAAAACAAAAACACAAACAAAACAACCATGGGACCTATGTTTCTTTAGGTCTGACTTACTTTATTTAATGTGATTTTTTTCCAAGTCTTTCCATTTTCTAAGAAATGGGTGGTGTCATTCTTTCTGATGGAAGCATAGTGTGTGTGTGTGTCATTTTCTTCTTGATCCATTCAACTATTGAGAGGCATCTGTGTGTGTGTGTGTGTGTGTGTGTGTGTGTGTGTGCATGTGTGTCATTTTCTTCTTGATCCATTCAACTATTGAGAGGCATCTGGGTTGGTTCCATATCTTAGCTCTGGTGAATAATGCTGTTATAAACATAGTTGTGCTGGTAGCTTTAGTATGGCCTTGTTTGTGATAGTTTGCGTAAATGTCCAGAAGTGGGATTGCTGGGTCATAGGGGATCTCTATGTGGAGTCTTTTGAGAAACCTCCATACTCCTTTCCAAAGTGGTTGAGCAAGTTTACACTCCTTCCAACAATGCATTAGGGTTTCTTTTTGGCCACATCCCCTTCAGCATCTGTTGTTATTAGTGTTCTTGATTGTAGCCATTCTAACTGAGGTGAGGTAGAATCTCAATATTGTTTTGATTTGCATTTCTTTTATGGCCAGAGAAGTTGAACATTTCTTCATGTGTCTGTTGGCCAGTCTAATTTCCTCTTCAGAGTTGCAATAATTAGTATAGATAATCGTTTCCATTGAGCAGAATATCTCAGTAACTATGTACATATGACCATATAAGATGATGCTAAATGAAATGAACACTAAGACATGGACACAAGAGGTTTCTCTTTGTTGTTGTTTTTAATATATTATGTGATTGTTTTGTTTCTTTAGTATGTTCTTCCCCTTATGGTATATCCCCTGTTGTCACTGTGTTTGATGTTGGTACCCTGGTATTGTATGAATGTTTATTTGAATTAGGGAAGAGAAGGGGAACAACATAATGGCGAGACAAAGGACAAAGAGGGTACCAATGCAACAGTGATATACATAAGATACTATATTGGAAATGATCTGTACAACTTGTGTGGGGGTATTAGAGGGGGACAAAAGTAGAAAAATGGGGGAAGGGGGAACAAGTTTGACAAGAAATGTACTCATTACCTTACTTACATAACTGTAACCCCTCTATACATCACCTTGACAATAAAAAAAATTTAAGTAGTTTTTCATTAGGTCTACCTAAGTTCAACATATAATTTGTGCTATAAGTAAATAACACTAAATTTTACTTTGTCTATGTTAGAGATATATTCTTTTCTCTTAAAATTTTTATTATCCTTTAAAAACATATGATTTACCTTACTTATGTAACTGTAACCCCTCTGTATATCACCTTGACAAAATTAAAATAAAAAAATTCAACCAAAAAAAGAAAAAAACAAAAACAAAAAATCATGTTTTTAGTTCTCCATTATGTCGTTCTAATAGCAATTTTAAAATAGTTTTCATTTATATCTTTGCACTAATGAATTAAATCTATGATATTCCATCCCAAACCCAAGAACAACTAATATAATAATTCTGTTATAAATTGAAGTCAAGAAATGATTAGTCAGCTCCAAGGTCATTAAATCAATATATCTTACATCAAACAAACATATTGAGGTGCGAAAGAAACACACCAAAGTGACAATGCACATACCAGTAAGTTACTAGTACATATACCAACATACAAGTTTGATATTTGTGGAATATATAAATCTTCAAATCTCAAAAATTAAAACAATACCCTTATATCACTGACAGTAATACAGAAAAACAATGCAATCTTATCCCTCCTACATGCTAAATAGGTAGATGTTAAAAGAAAAGAAGATACTCAAAGTCCGTGATAATTCAGTTTTTACCAAGGTACACATGGGGCAGACTCAAGTACATTAGACCCTTAGTATCTACAGATATATTTGGGTCCAAGAAGATGTGGTTATACAGGATTTAAACAGAATTGATCCCAATGAAGGGATTATTAAGCCTTCTTCACATCAGCCATTTACATGGTATGAATTTTAATTTGTTTTGGAATTTATTTTGATACATTAATTTTTTTAGATTGTGTTTGTTCATAACCACATGTAATACATACAGAGACAGGTATTCATAGTTGGTCACTAAGTTTTCCCAATTTCACCTCCCTAGATTTGGAAGGTTATTCAGGGTTAATAACTTCCATCTTCTTATAATAGTCCTTAGCACAGCATTCAAATATTTTCATGTCCTGATCCTTTTCGCCATCTTTTGCTGTATTTCTTGCCTCATTCCTCTTCCCAGGCTCTACCCACCCACCTACCTATCTACCAGTCATCTGCAAAAACACTATCATAGGCGCTCCTTCTTATCCTTGACGCTCCCTCTGCCAGGAATCATTTGCACCACTTTTCTTCTCATGTTTCAACTCTCATGGCAAGTTTCACTTCCAATACAAATGATTTCTTGATGCTTTAAATTAGATATGACTGCTTCTCCTTTGAAGCCTTTAGTAAAATCTATATGCTTCCATCAGTAACACATCTGTCTCTTCTTATGTGATTGTAATTTCCTATTATAAGTAGATTCATAAGGAATTACAATTAAGCTTAATAATAAATGTATCTATAATACACAACCAACAGTAAAACATTTAATAAATATTAGTTGCATTAGAAAGTTTTAAATGTAAGGATTTAGCTTTGATTCCCAAATCAATATTGGCAATTCATAAATTTGTGTACAAACAAATTATATCTCAGAATTCTCAGTTATTGAGCTGAAGTAACACAATCTATTCCTTTGGATTCATTTATTTTCCCAGGAAATTATTCACTAAGTGTTGAAAACACAGAAAAGGTTTGGTTAAGGTTACTTTTAATTATTGTGATTATTGTTGTATAGCCAAGTACTTTTCTACATATCCCACCAATACATTCTCAAAAGTGAACAGTGTCTATTTGTCTATTTTATAAAAAAAAATTAAAGCAAGACCAAGATACTAAGATTTTTTCCAAGAAATCCACTTTTAATAAAGGAAGGTGCTTGGATTCAGTTTCAGGCTTATTTAATTCTGCAGTTCTGAACAAAGTTTAAAAAAAAGCAAGAAAGAAATGTAAGGAGATGCAAATCAAGCACTTTGCTCTTGCGACTTTAACTGGAACTTATCTCTGCTCTATAAATCACTACTTCCTCTGTTGAATATGAGCAGAAAATTGTCTTTAACTTATCTTTAATCATCCCACAAAACAGAAAATGTCATGACTTCTGGGCTATTAGAGATTCTTGACAGTTCAGAGCAACTCTGACATCTCCAGCTTTTTATTACAGATTCTAATGTGGAGAGCTGAGCTATCAACATATCTTCTAAGTAATTCCAGTTTATGTCTAACTCTCCTTTCTCATTGTGTCTTCATTTATTTCTGAAAAGAAGAAACCTATAGTATACATGACTTTTGTCTTTATTCTACAACTGTCTATTGAATGAGCTATGAACCAAATGTGTACTCTGAATGCAAACTTTTTCCACATTTTTCCATTTAATGCACTAATATTTAAAGCCTGAGCATATACAAATTTTGAGTCCTTTACAAACTGAATTATCTATCTATCTATCTATTGAATGATATATAATAATGCACACATATATACTCTTCATCCAAACAGGAGTAAATTATTTCCTGTCCATTTTCTTTCTTGATTCAGAAATTTATTAAGGGATATCTTGATAATATTTAAAAAAATTGAATAACTTATCTAATTTATATTCAAAATATACTCAGATCATTTTCCATTTATATTGAGTCAAACTTACCATATTTCTTTTCTTTTTTGCTACTCAGTTCATGAATGTTAAAGAAAAAGAGATTATGCACCATTAATTTGAAGTTCCCAAATATGAAACATTTTGAGGTTTGACATGATCCACACCTCACCTCAAGTGATAGTGACACTTATACAGCATAAAATTAACTTCATGGCTATGACTATAATATGCAGATAACACATAAATGAATTTAGGTTTAGACTTGGATTGTATACTTTAATTATTCCCTGATCAATGAACAACTATTACCAGACCAAAAACATCTAAAATCTGCAATATTTTGGTCCAAAACATCTCAGAAAAGGATAATAATCTATTCGATAGGTCTGTTTCTCACCCAACTGCCATGTGAACTGGCACTTTTAGCTTCAGAATTAGTTTGATTAACTCTTTTAATGTCTATTATCTTTCTTAAACTAGATCTCTTTCACATCCTGGGAGATGCTGCCTTTGCTCATTTCTCTTACCAATTTAGTATATTCATGCTCATTTCTCTTACCAATTTAGTATATTCATTAAGAACACACATCTTGGAGCTATAATGACTGTATCAAAATTCTTCATCTGCATATTTGATTCCTGTGGTCTATTAACAGCATACAAAAACCTTACTGACTCAGAATAACAGGATTCTTCTTTCTTACAGAGACTGGAATCTGAAATTGAGCAGCTAACAGATTTAGTTCTTTCTGAAGGTTCTAGAGAGTAAGTTCTATGTCTCTTTCCAACACTGAAATATTTTACTCCAGATCTATGTCAGTTTTTGTGTTGTACCATATCAGATTGATTATTTTGTGTCTAGATTTCCTTTATCTGCAAAATGAATATGATAATGAAAATATCATTACCATAGAAACTGTGGTAAGGATAATAAACTGAAAAACTTAACATGTTCCTCACGACTAAAAAACTCGGTGTTTATACTGTTTCTGGGAAAATGTCTCAGTGAGAAATGATCTTCTCATTACATTCTTAGATGAAACCTCATCCATCTCAAAATTCAAGTTCCTTAAAATATCAGATACTTTGCCATTTTAAAAATATAAGGCTTAGAAGCATATTGATCTAATTCTACACTTTAGTACTCCACTAATTTTTAAAAGCATAGTAATTGCATATGGAAGGTGGATCAATACTGGGCACAGCATTTTGTGGCACAAATTTGCTCACTATTAACCAGATAAATGGAAATAACCAGAGTATTTCAACGTATTTTCAGTGCATTAAATATTTTTGACATAGCATATCATTTCTAAAAGTCAAACTTCTTGTCAAAGAAACATTGTAAGTCATCTACATGACTCACTTATCTTCTATATTGTAGAATATAGGTTTTAATGTGACACAGGATGTTTCAAATATAGTAGAAGAATTAAGATATGTTATACTTTTAGGAAATTTGATTTATGATTCTGTTATTATATACCTCCAATATCACATGTATATATATATATAAATACATATATGCACATATATATATATACACTGAGGCTAGGGGGAAAATGATCAGTAATTTTTCTGGACCTAATCAAGAAAGTCTACATAATATTTAAGTAAAAAATGTATGAGATACTTATTCCAGTTTTAAGAGAAGGCTTAAAATACTAAAAGAAATTATTTAATTATATTAAAAATAAATGATTAAATATAAGTTGGGTTTAGATCATCCATTGTGCATTGCACTTGTTATATCCCTCTAGTAAGAGTATTTATGAGGAATTACTGATCCTAAAGAGTGTCTAGTCATGGGAAATGTGTCAATCAAGAGTTTTGTTCTTTCTATGATGCTGAGGCTTGTGACCCAAGAAGGTCAATCAGATTTTCTTTTATAGAACTAAGAAGAAAATGGTTGAAATCAATTCACTTCAATTATACTGTCAGTTTCTCATACTTCAAGTCTACATCTGCTCTGGTTCTCTCCTTTCCAGATGATTCTCTAAGATAATCTAATTTTGGAGTTTATCCAAAATCTGACAAGTAAATATGTTTCCAGCTTATATTGTGCTACTTTAATGCTTACAGCTTGTAAAGAACTAAAATGTTTTGAGGTTGCATACCCAAGTCAGTATTTCTCAAACCATCTGTATCTAAATGGTGGAGGATACTTATTAAAGTGGACAATCTTAATGACTCTCCTAGACACATCAAATTCAACTGGCCAGGATGGACCTCAGAACTCATTTGAACAAGGTCTGCAGTATTTCCTGTAGAAACTGTGGCTTGCTTTTTGTACTACTGACCCAATCTGGGAGAAAAGTCATGGGGAGTCCATGAGGAAGAGGATCAGGAAATGAATGGAGGTATGGCTTCTCAAGAAACTTAAAGTTCAAAAAGCAATCATATTTCAATTTAATACCATTGAATTTTACTGTTGGATTCTAATTTTTAATGATAGATTGAAATCCAGTCCTTTTATTTGCTAGACAGGTACTCTAACACTCGAGCCACATACCGAGCCTACCATTTCATTTTAAAAGTACATTGATCTAACAGAGAAAACATAGTCTTCTTTTTTCTTCTGCGGTTACTAATTCATTTGATCAGCTTTGCCGAGTTATTTAACTTTCATACAAATTTCTTTGGTAAATCAACCACTAACATACATTACTTTATGCTAGTGTTCCACATTAAAAAGCTAGAATTAAAGGTGCTGTAGTAGAATTAAATTAATACACAGTCGAAAACAATACAGTTGAAAAGTCTGTGGTCATTTTCTTTCCATTTTCTAGTGTGTCAAGCCTTCCATCCTCTGTAGATACATTTTTATTTGTGTGTATAATGGGAGAGACTGCTGACTGTAAAGCACACCGGTGTTTTGCAGAGAAAATATCCTCTGTAAGCACAAAATCCCGATGTATCCATTTATTCAAACTTAAATTAGAACTTATTTCCTCTGTACTATACTCTCAAGAAGTTATATTTGGAATACTTCATGTAATACAACCTGAAATACAGTAGAAAAAAGTAACAATGTACACTTTAACTTTATCATTCTTTTCATGATAACACTAAATTAAGCTACTTAGGGTTGTGTGAACCACTGCACTCTAGTGAAACCTAAAGTTGTAGAGCAAGTAGCACAGTGTTTTAGATTGTATGTAGTCATGTATGTGCACATGTGTACACAAAGGTGCTGATATGCAAATAGACAATTCTAGCAGAGTGTAAGCAACTGTCTGTAAATTGATTTGGGTAACCTGTGTCTTGTATGTATGTTTATCCAATTTGGGAAAGAGAGGGGGAATAACAAAAATCATAGGACAAAGGACAAAGGGTAAACCAATACAACAGCAGTACTCACAAGACACTATGTTGGAAATGAACTTTACAATGTTGGGGAAAAGGGAGTCAGGGGAAGGGTAAGTGGGAGAAAATGAGGGAATGGTTAACACTGTTCAACAACTAATGTACTCATTATCTTACTTATGTAACTGTAGCCCTCTGTACATCATCCTTACAATAAAATAAAAAATTTTTAAAATGTACAGAGACAGCTATGTCAGCTATTTTAAAATTTTGAAAAAATATTCAATAACTCAGAAGCAACATACATAATTTAATCCAAATACATCCTCATCCTTTATGTATGATTCAAAAACATTTAATGAGGACTTCAATCTTTAAGTCAGAATCCAGTACAAGGTAATTGAGAACAGATCCTGGGACGCTCCCTTCAGATAGAAAGTCGCCATATGTGTTTACACAGTTTTAAGAAGAAACACTCATTAATGGTTGAATTGGAAAAGTTTAACATTATTTAATGTTCAAGCAAGCAAGTGAGGAATAACTACCAATTTTCCTCTCTCATACTTAAAAGTAGTACATATCCCTAATCCAATTATTTTTTAGTACAATCTTTGGAGGGAAAAGAAACAGCTTCACACAGTGGATGAGAGCACAGATTTTTGAGAGGTATTAATTTGCCTGGAAGTCACATTGTGATTCTGCTTCCAGTAACAAGGCCATAGCACTCCAGTTTTCTCATCTATAAAATGAGATTATTGTGTTTAATTGTACTCTTCTTTTTCTTCATTATGGAGGATTATCCCCCTTAAAAGTTTGCCAAATGTAAAATCAATGATCCTTTTCTATCTGCATTAAACTAAAAATACATGAGGATCACGTACTTTTAAGCAGGAGTGTTAAATATTCTTGAGAAACCACATCATTGGCCCAGGACAAAGTATGAGTCACTTGATCAGCATGCCAGTGTACCCTCTATACTGTCACCATAGACTCTCCCTCTGAAACACAGATAGAAAATACAATCTCAGCATAGAGTTTACTTAGGACATGACATAGGGGTCTATTTCCTGACCTGGTTTCTTTGTCTTTTGTAAATTTGGTATGTGAATCTGTCACATTACTTAGATCGATGTTCCTTCATTGAAAGAAATTAAGAAATCAGTACCAGATGGGAATGAATTCTTGGCCCATCTGCTGCTTGATGGCCTACAAAGACAGGACAGAGTCTGCAGAATTACGCTTGACTAAAGATCTTACCATCTTTGGAAACATATTTGGAGAAGGAGTGGGACTATGAACAAAAGATTTGACTTATGTGATGTTTACTTCTATTTTCGGTTATTTCTTCAGAGTAAACAATTCTGGAAGTTTACTGTGGGAAGATGGTTATGGCAGGAGTTGGTATTTGAGCCCTCAAATCAACTTCCCATCGAGTAGTAGTCGTCGTTGACATCATCATCATCATCATCATTATCATCATAGCATGTCTGTCTCTTTCATCACTTTAAAGTAGACACATCAGATTGAATCTCCAACAGACTATTCTCATAAGTTTTGGTCTTCATTCTCCTGTAACCTTTCATGGTGTCTCACCAAAAAGAATTTGGTCCCTGTTATTGAGGTATATACTCTCTTCCTAATTTTGTTTGCAAATAGAGGATGTTTCTCTCTAATGAGACTTTTCTATTTGGGGTATTTTTTATTACATTTATTTCATATAAATAATACCAAGGTAAAAAAACCCTTATGCAAAAATTTCATCCTGGTTTTTGCTTGACATTTCTTGAATTTAAATTCATAAAGTGAATGTTTAGTTTCCTTTATTCTATTTAATTGCTTAATAGAATACTTTACATCTTCAAAAGAAATGTCTGCCATTGGCATATTTTCTGAGGCATAATATATTAACATTAACCAGAACCCATCACATATCTAGAAAATACAATTAAAAGAATGAGTAAAGATCTATACATATTTAACATCTCAGAAAATTGGACTGAGCAGTAATTCAGTGGTAGAGTTCATAGCCCATCATTATCTCTCTCATCTACCAATTTTCAGGTAGGTATGAGACGTTCCTTTTTTGTGGAAATGAGATAAGTGAATTTGGGTTAATTCACATTTAAGCTACAAGGTAAATAGTATTTAAATTATAACTAAATTGTAATTAAATTGGAATTCTACAATTGACCTCTTGATAGAAAGTTTATCTGTAGTGCATAATCTATGTTTACAGTGATTGGTAAATGAGCATTTTATTTCCTTATTACCTAAAAAATCAGTATGTGTGGTTTAAAGCCTATCTTGATATCCAAACAATAAAAATAATTTAAAAGATGACTCCAGAAAAAATATATGGAATTAACCCATCACATCGAGCTAACATATAAAGAACTTAGCATAATAAATGCTAAAACCATAATCATTCTGGTCTGACTATATAGCCAAGATAAATACAAATGGCCAATTCCTATGAAATATGCCCTTATTTTGCATTAAACAAGAATGATTTCATATTTTAAATTTGAAGCTTAGATCAACCACATGGAAAAGAAAAATACTGGATTTGGACAACAAATGAGCCTGTGACAAGTATATGAAAGAAAATTAAATGGGTGTTTTAATGTCAGTGTTGCATGCAAAATTGCCTCTTGAATTCTGGTAGAATTTCTCATAAAGCAAACACTATGACTGGAGAATGGGATGTATATCAAAGTGATTTTGGAATGTTTAGTGAGGTGCATTTAAAATTACAAATATTTAAAATTCAATTATCAAAATTCAAAATACTTTCAATTTTAGTCAAGTCTGGTTCAACAAACAAATCTTAACTTAGGTGCACAGCTCTGGTGGTAGAACATCTACCCAAGATGTAAGAGGCCCTGAATTCAAAATTCAGTATCATAAAAAGAAGAAATACTTTATCTATTTATTCACATTGATTAGTAATCTATTAGCATTGTTCAGTCTATACTTTTTAAATTATTTAAACCAGTAGCAGGTTTATCAAAGGATGTATAATAATTTTAATAATTAGTTCAGAAAAGCTTGGTTCTATTTTTATGGAGTAAAGGGAAGATCATAGAATATTGGATTTGAAAATAATTGTATTATTCTTTTTTAGAAGATAGATTGATAGTCTTCAGTGCTTTTTGACATTCTAATTGTACAAATCTAAATGTCAACAGCTAATCATGGGTAATCTGCTATTGATTTTCTTCTGTTTAAAAATATCAAGTCTGGCAACAATTTCCACTTTGTTGCAACTCTAGAAATATATTTCCCAAATACAAAATACAAGATCTATCAAACGATAATATAATTAATTTCTGAAGACAAATATGAACAGTATCAGGAATCCCAAAGTTTTCAAACACTTAGAGTAACAAATATGAGTAATACATAACTTGTGAATATTTAGATTTTGTGTTATATTATGAAAGATAATCTCATCATGAAGGTTTTTAGAGTGAGAAAAAAGTAACAAAAAGCCTAGCCATAATTACATGTTTGTGTTTTCTATAAGACACAATGGCTCAATAGCTATGTTCAAATGACCATATAAAAGGATACTTATTAAGAGGAATTACAAGAAATGAAAATAAGTTTTTTTTTAATTTTATTTTATTTTATTTGTGAACAAACTGTACAGAGGGGTTACAATTGCATGGGCAGGATAATGCGTACATTTCTTACCAAGCATTGCAGCCTCCTCCTTTGTTTACCCTTCTCATCCCTTCCCAGCCAATAAGTTTTTTTTTTACTTTAGTGTACTGTTTGCAGTTATTTCCTTTTTTCTTTCTTTCTTATTCCTGTGGTTTATTCCCTCTTGACACTATTTTATTTTTATTTCTGTGCTCTTTGTCTTATATATAAGTTTATTTGATTTGGTAAAGGGAAGGGGAATCACAGAAACGGTGGGGCAAAGCGTAAACCAATTCAGCAGTTATACTCCATAGACATTACATCAGAAATGATTGTAACTTGGGAGGCAGGAAGAGGGGTGGAAGGAGTGGAGAAATTGAGGGAGGGGTGACATTGTCTAAAAAGAATTATACTCATAAACTTACTTACATAGTTGTAACCCCTTCACAATAAAATTTATGTTAAAACATATTTTTATCATATATAATATGTAAAAGGGTCAAGGTAACAGTGAGCTACCCGTATTGAATACTGAGATTCTTAAAAATTTCATGGGTATTAGCGTTTTTGTTGTTTGTGGAAGCATTATGGTGCTGTTAACAAGTGAACTTCTATAAAGACTTCATTTTGTTTTAGAAATTATTGTAATTCTTTCAGCATTTTGTGCAATGGAATCTAGCAGTTGGCTCAGTTATATGCCATTGCACAATTTCAACTACTAATTATTTTCACTTGCATTCATAAGATAAATATTATTTTAAGAATTCTTTATAACTTCAAAGAAACAGCCTGAAAAGATGTTTCAATACTGTAAAAAATAAAGAACATGTCTATATTCTCAGAGATAAAGGGAATCAGATCAGAGTGTTTTATCAATATATATCACCAGAGAGAATCCTTAAACTACAGGCTCATTTTACAAAGTACCATCATCAGTTTTCCTGCCTCTGTTTTCTTTTGATCTTTGGTATGTTTGTCATGATTTAGCTACTCCATTATCTTAAAAAAATCAATTTCAGTTGTGTAAGATATTAATTCTTAGAATAACGCACACACTGGTTTCTCTATAATTGAATTCTCTAATTATACACTTAGTTTCAATTATCTTTTACAATATTAAAGTATCATATCAACATAGTAAAGAGTAAAACATGTTCCGTTTCTAAAATTAAAGTGTTTCTACAACTCCAATCTGTAAACAATGATTTGTTTTGCTTAGCTAATTCTTAATAACACATTGCCATTTTATTTCCTAATTTCTACACAACTACAATTCCTATAGAAAGATAAACTTCATCCATTATTTTGAAAATGATGGCTATTTTTAATAATTGAAGCAAGTGTCTTCCCATAAGCTACATGTTATACACTATGTACTGAATACAATATGTATCAATTTGCATTGCTCTTGTACCTCAATATTACAAATGTCCAAGTTTAGTACAGTCAGCTGAAAGACTGTACTTTTGAAAAGACTACTTTCTGAAAAAACTCTATCTAATCATATAAATACAATAAATAAATGACAAATAGATATTTATATGTAATGCTTCTTTTATCAGATCCACATAGTCACAAAAATTAACTAAGCTTACAAACACAAAATAATAGGTGAGATAGTTCTGTCTCTTAAAATCAATTTTCTTTTTAAAATTTTTATTTCATTTTATTGTAAGGGTGATGTACAAAGGGGTTATAGTTACATGAGTAAAGTAATGTGTATATTTCTTGTCCAACATTGTAATGCCACAATTATCTCATATCTCCTATGATAAAAATGAATGGCTTTGACATCTGAAGTTTTTAAATGAAATAGGAGGAAGAGGAATTATTTTCGGTTATATCCACTAGGTACAGGTCTACGAATAGATCAATAGCGGGGGCACTAAACAGTACGCTTGCATCCCCCTTGCATTTTACCCTCCGAGTTGCAATAACCCTGGAGAAGCTGGATATATTTTTAAGACAGAAGTTGAAAGCACACATTCCCATCTCAATTCTTGCTTCAGAGTGCAGTTAAAACATATGCTCACTGCTGCTTGAGATTGGCAACTTAGAAAGTTCCACAAGAAATATGGTTGTAAAATGTGCCTCTCTTTAAATAAATATACCAGAATAGGTTAATTCCAAACTGTTTTAATTAGAGTTCACTTCTCATCAGTCTATGGAAAGTCACAGTGAGAAATATTTTATTACACTCAATAATTGTATGTTTGCTGAATGTGTATTTTCTTTTCAGATAATTATACAATATATCTGCCTACCTCAAAAGAGTAGAGGAAATAAGTGTCACTATTTAAATAAAACGCACATAAAGACATAGAGAACATTTAACATTTTTTTCTGTTAAGGATATTATTTATAGTGAAGTCCTTCATCTTATAAATATCATCATGTGAATGAAAAGTAAATAACAAATAGTTAAATATGGATAACAAAAACAGAGTTTACTGAAATTCCAGAGAACAGATTGTGGATAATCATCAAAGCATCAGTAACAAGCATGATGTCTGATAGTTCATATGTGGTTGGTGAATGACTTGTTTTGCAACCTAGAAAAAAATGTGATAAAATATAGTCCTTTCAAATAAATGCTATACAAAATGCTTAATTATAAATTTTGAACATCATATAGCATTGATGTACACATATATATGTTTGAAATTATGTATTTATATATAAATACAAAATTAAAGATACATACATTTTATAGAACTTTATTTTCCTATGACATTATGGAGTTTTTCCTGACAAATTTAAAACTAAATGTGATGAAGATCAGAAACTACATTTGATTATATATTTTGGGAAAGAAAGTTACTCTTGAAACTTTTCATATAGTTAAAAAGTCAATGTTTCATTTTAGTTAAAAATATTTGTAATTCAGGCCTGAATCTTATAATAAGTAATATTGTTTCCTGTAAAGGAATAATTAATTTTTTTCTGGACCATCTTGTAAGATGAATTACTTTCTTATTTACATAATTTTTTCTAATCGGCAGTTGTAAAAGGGAGCTCAAACTCCCTTGGTAAGTGTAGCTCTTTGAATATATTTGAAAATATTTAGAAATGTTTGGGTGTAGTTTCTTCCAAGTAGACTTTTCAAAATACAAACTAAGATCAAATTAGAAATTTTATGCTTTTATATAGTTTTAAAATAATTTTCTTCTAATATTATCAAAAAGCAAATCAATGTACAGTGTGTTAACTAGTGGTCAGGAAGGGTTTAAACCAATTGAAATTTACTATTATAGTTTAAAAAAAACCCAAAACCAAGAAACATGTTTTTCACTTGTCCCTGCCCCCAAGAGTACCCTATATTCTTAAATTTTACTTTCTAGGTCTCATAAGTTTTGTAGACAAACATTTGTTTTTTTTTCATTTAAACAGAATCCAAGCAGAAGGCTTGGACAAAGTATCTGAGGATATCTATTTAATATCCATGCAACTGACAGTTTTTACTTACAATTAAAGCCATTTGATCAAAACATGAATAAAAGTGATACATTTAGAAATCCTCAAATATTTTTCTTTGTTAGTTAAAATAAGACTGTATCAGATGTCATGTTGCCTTATGAAAATACATACCTACTTAGTTGTGTCCTTGTGCACAGAAAAAGAATGTCTATGGCAAGTTATGACTTCAGACAAGCATCAGAAAACTACATTTTCTGATCTGATAGGAAAGTCATTGCATACAGTGTCATGAAATAGAAAAGCTGAACAATTAGGATTATGTTTTAAATCACAGTCCGTTCCACCTGACTAAATGGGAAATGGGCTGTATATTTTTGTTCTACTCCATTTGTCTTGAAGGTCATTTTAATAAGGAGTAAGGAATATCTGAGTTCCTTGAGAAGAAACTTAAGAGAATGTTGAATTCATACAATTTTTTTTCCTGCAGGAACAATAGAGGCCCATAAATTCTGCTTCCAAAACCTGACTCAGGTCCATAAGCTTTCCCTTCTCATTGCTCCTGTTTTAGGTCTGGCCACCACAAAACCTTTTTTTGAATTTGCAGGATGCCTAAATCTTCCCTTGGCATCTTCCAGGCATCTCTGCTCACTAGCCACAGTCCTATTAAAATGTAAAATAGCCTGCTTTATTCATTTGCTTTATATCTTACCTACGATAATGTGAAAACTCAACTGCTTACCTTGGCTGTTTTTCTACTCCATTGAATCCTGGTACTATCATTCAAACTTCAGTTTTTGCAGCTCTTTTCCTTGCTTAGTAAATTCTAATCACACTGGACTCAATACTTCAAATATGTCAGGCTCATTCACTTCCAGGCAGTTTCCTCTACCTTTAATGCACTCTTCTTTCTATGCCCAATTAGCTCTTTTTCTTCCTTGAGAACTAGTCTTGAATGTCATCCCCAACCCCATAAAGGCCTTTTCTACACTCCCATTTCCCATAGCAAGACTCTCCTCTTGTTCTCTGTCTTCTGGCTTTTATTGTCTGGAATTTCTAGGCTTTACTGTTTTATTCACTTATCCAACTTCCTGGACACAGAACATACCTATATGAATTATCTTTTCTCTTCATCATCTACATTGTATAATCTAGAAAATACTCGAAATGAGATAAGAATAAAAATGATATATTTTTATTTTTATTTGTGTGTGTGCACATGCACACACACGTACACACATGTGTGTCCTGGAACCATCTTAACTCAGGGCCTGGTTGCTCTCTTAGAGCTCTTTTACTCAAGGCTAGCACACTGGATCCACAGTTCCACTTTTGGGTGGTTAATTGGAGACAAAAGTTTCAAGGACTTTTCTGTTTGGGTTAGTTAATTCTTCAGACCTCATCCTCCTGAATAGCTATGACTACAGGCATGAGCCACTGATACCCAACTTATATTTCATTTTTTAAAGAAATGAAGTCTACAGGGACCAAAATAATATAATGAACAAAATATTATGTGTGCATAAATATGAGTTTATTTGATTACATGTTTGATAACATCTATTTGGGTAAATTCAACCTATTTGGGTTATGTAACATACACCTACTGATCACTACCCTGTTTATAATCCTAAGAAGTGTTGAACCAACAATATAATGAAGAGAAATATATGAGTGTTGGGCTTGGCTTGACATACTCAAAACCTGCAGTTAGAAGGAGGAAAGGAAGATAGAAAAGGAGGGTGAATACTAAGATTGCATGGTAGAGAAAGGATTAGTTTGCAGAACTAAAAAAGGTGGTGTCTTCCATACTTCAAGAGTTTATATTAACAAGGATTGAAGAAGAATCTAAAGTTCTTTACTCTAATGTTTTATAATTATTTTGTTTAACACAGTAAAAATAGAAAGCTATAACTTAACTATTAATTTCTCTTATATCATTAATAATATGCCTTTCTTCCTTATTTTTTTAAATAAGCCTTTTTCTCTCTTAGATATTTTTAAATGATTTGAACATATGTGCTTATGTTGGTTATGTTGGTCATTGGTTATGATATTTTTTGAAAGATGTTTAAAGGAGTGGTCCTTAATAAATATTATTTATGTACCCAAAGCGCTTTTTATGTTACTTTCATTTCAAACCTAGAACAAACCATACTTAGATGGTATTTGACTAATCTATATAAAAACATATCTTTCTACTTTGGATGTTAATCACAATAATGATAAAATTATTTATTCTAAAATAAAAATGACATTCAGCATGTACTTATGTTTAACCAGAGGCATTTGATAACTGTCCCTTACATCTTTACAATAATCAGTTTATCCCTAACCTGAAAATCAATTTCATCTATTATGAAGTATCTTCCATAAATATTCTCTGTAAATCATCTTTTTATCCTAATTTAGCATCATTTTAAATATTTTCCTTATTTAAATTTCACTGAAGCAGTTTCATATTTTTCTTAATTTCTACATTAAAATATAACAATATTTAATATGACAGTTTGTGAAAAATATGTACTGAACTTCAACTAATTTTAGGGCATGAGTTTAGCTGGGCAGATATTTTTCTGCCTAGCACTTTATATGTGTCACCTTGGTTGATGTTTTAGTCAGTTTATTAAAATCAATTCATAGAAAGCAACTGGCCACGCTAATATTTTACTTGTCATTACATTTTATGAAAAAATCAATTCTCACAAGTATGTCAATAAAATTAGGTCACTGGATCCATGTACTGAAATTATAACTTGACTTTATGAAGTATTTGTTTATGCAATTGACTATTTCTATAAACAGGAGGTACTTCTGAAAGATGCATCAACTCACATAGGTTATAAAGTGCTCTTTAATAAAATAGTAATTTTTACATAAAATAGATGCCTAATGGCTACTAATCACTGTATCAGAAAACATGTTTAATTTACACGTGAAGCAAGACCAGTATATAAATGATAGGTTGTATATACTCAGAAGATTAAAACTGATGTTTAAATAAAAATTGCAAGTATCTCATTAATATTATGACTTGAAATGGAGGTTAAATTAGAATGAAAGAGATATGATTACAATTTGTGCTTTCACTTAATCAGGTAAAAATGATACAAAAAGCATGACTTATTATAGATTGATTTTTGGTTATTGAAAGAAAAAGTGAAATTGGTTAACTTTGCTCAATGCACAACTTTACAGTTACTCAAGACAACAAGAGAGATCCATCCTCTAGTGAAATTACCCTCAGTATCACGTCAGAAGGATGACTTTGTTCACTGTTTTCTATTGTCATTATTTGATCCAGGCTCAGAAGGAAGGGCTGGGATGAAAGGATGAGGGTACATGTGGGCTATTCTTTTTGACCATGAAGGATTTCATACAATTTTGTACAGATAAAGTAGAGTAACAAACTTTTACTTTGGGAATATTGTTAAGAAGAAAATTTAAATAGAAATGAAATTTGACCTCTACAAAATAACAACTTTTAAAATTTTTAATACTAATTTCTAGAAAATGAAAAATGTCTTCCCCAAAAAAATGTTACTCATACATCCAACATTTATTTTACAGTGTAAGACACTAAATTTGTATTTTACTTTAACCTTTCCATGTTGTATACATATAATATGTAATATTCTACATGAGTGATGTATAAGACAATATTTTGACTAGTTATCTATGAACCAAACTTAAGAAATATCTCTAAAACATTTACAAGAATAATATTTAGAAAGTTGATGTTAACTTTTTGTTGTGATTTTAGTATTTCAAAGTAATCTAAAAATACTATCAGGCAAAATTTCGAATCTGCCAGTTTAATCTATAAAAGGAATTGTATAATCACTTGGGATTAGCAAAAATATTTGATGACACTTTGTCTGTTTGGGTTGAAGAATTCAGTTAAATTTTACCTTACTTAACCTTTTAGTAGTTTACCTAAGCATATTCTTATAAGAGTTCCAGTAGCAATATTTTAGTGATCCTATTTAACTGATGGGAAAATTAGGCAGGAAACATTTATGAATATAAATTTAAGCCAATTGATATAAACAAACAGATTATATATATATATATATATATATATATATATATTTGGTATTCTGGATAAAGCATCACTAAATAGTAGCAAAAGTTATTGAAGTAGATAAGCAAAGAAAATATACTACAAGTGTAACAAGAGGTTATTCCTGAATTTAATATCAACATCTTCAAGGTCCTACTTTCAAATGATACATTTTAATAGGACTGCATTTTAGTCATGTGGGTATATACATATATGATTTATTCAAATTAGTTAGAAAGCCCAAGATTTACAGTGGTTGCTAAAAAATTACCTAGTCATTAAATAAAACACTATTTAGGAAAATTATCTTATTACATATAATAGTTCAAAATTTTGAGTAAACAAATCATCTGTTTAGCATTCGTAGGTAAGTATAAAACACAGGTGTTGATTTTTCCATAATCAAAGGTTGTTTCCTAGACTTATGATAAAAAATGCCAACGAACTAAGTCACCACCTTCACACTCTATTTTCTCTGAAGTAAACTATCCCTTGGTGCTTAATACCAATAGTCTCTGCAAACAAATGAGAATGTGTGAGACTGTAGACATGGCCACAGAAGTCCATGGTGCTACTCCCCTCGCTTATGTGAAATATCTTCAAAGTCACAAGAGCAATATACCGTTCCCAAATTCACAAAGCACTTCTGATTTCCTATTGCCAGGCAAAAGGTCACAGGTACGAAAGCACAGCAAACATGCCTACTGTATAGCTGAGAATTCAGTGAAAATTGATTCTGAATGGCTATTCATGTCTAAATTAAATAAAACGGGCGTGCATATTTCTAATCAAGTGTAAGGCTGCGTCGTTTGACTTGTCATCTCTCTTAGCCTCCTCCCCTTCCTGCAAAAAGTACACCCCCTCCTATGGCTTCCGTTTGTATTATTTGTAAACAGTATGTAACCCCCTCCCCAAACACATGCCAAACGATCACGTGTTAAATGGTCACACCTGCTTTATATTGGAAGTAGTAGGAGATAATCAGAAAATAAGTAACGGCCGTGTCACCCACGGCCAGTGACGGCATCTAGTCCATTAAGATATGGAAAAGAAAACTTTCATAGTTGCTTGATACTTAGTGTAAGGAGATGCAGAACAGGCAGGTGGTGGTCTGACAGAAGTACAACAGAAATCCAAAGAGATAGGTTGCCTAAAGATTTAGAAGGGACATTAGCAAATGCTCTAAGAGCTTCAAATCACTTTTCTCAAACTATTGACCTTCACTTTGACATTTTATCCACATACAATTTTCTCCAGGAAACGTGACAAGGACTTAACGAAGAAGATATTCCCAAGTAGAAAATCCACACATCACGCTTATCTACTCCCCACTGTCAAGAATTAGCAAGCTCATCACAGATCTATGACTACGTGAGCTCAGAATAATTTTGCTCAAGTGTGTACTTCATGGTGTGGATAGGCTGGCTGACAGGGTTAAGAAAGGAGGGCCGGGCCAGGGCGACCTAGAGTTACTGGAGGCCGAAGGCTGGTACTCCCAGAGTAGAAGCAGAAGCAATAATCTGCCTTTCAAGTAGGCTTGTGGGAGAATCCACATGTGACCCTGTTATGAGAGACCACCAAGAGCCAGAATTCTCCATTAGGTCTGTGCCACGAAGCTTGACCTGGGGCAAGGGGGGTGGGGGACGATGGCAATCCTGCAGCCACCGAAGACTGACCCACGTGCTGCTGATGCCCTTTGAAAAGAAATCTGGAAGCTGATGTGTGGGGCCCTGGAGCCCTGGGGTCCTGGATGGAGCAGAGCGCGCTGGTTTCAGGGAATATCCTCGATCCCCTCAGGTGGCGAGCCCAGAGAAACTGAGTCAGGGCGAAGTTAGCAGCCTGGAATCTTCTAAACACCCTCCTGCCCCTCGACCCTTACCCCACCCTGCCCCTTCCTTACCTTGGTTGGTGGAGACGTGACTGCAGTCGCCCGGCCAAGCTGTCAGCAGCGGCAGAAAGAATCCAAATTGCAAAAGAAATTCTAGGACTTCGCAGCCCCCCATGGCTCTCCCAGGCTCTCTTCTCCCCTTTAAAAAGAAGTGGCAGCGACGGAGCCAAGTGTTCCGCGGGCAGTGGAGGTCCTGCTCCCCGTCTTCCTCCTCCTCCTCCTCTTCTTCTTCCTCTTCTTCCTCCACCCGGCCCGCAGGGGGTGTCCCGGGGCGCCCCCCGCGCGAGGCCCCGGGAGCAGGGCACAAGGGTCCAGGCTGCCCAGGTGCCTGCTCAGCTGCTGGGGAAGAGGTCGGTGCCTGCGGCGCCAGGGAGCTCCTGGCGGCTGGAGGCGAAGGGAATTGCATCCACCGCCGTGTCCCGCTCGCGCGAGGACTATTCACTTGGGCCCGGGAGAGCGCGCGCGCAGGAGCGAGCGAGCGAGCAAGCAAGAGGAGCTGGGGCTGTGGTTTGGGGGAGGGGCGCAGGGGACGTGGTGGGGGGAGGGAGAGGGAGGGACCAGCAGGTGCCACGGGCACTCGGGGCGGTCCGAGCGCCTCCCTGGACACAAGTGGGCACTTGGAAAGCCCAAAGGAGAGGAGGCACAGCTGAGGTGCAGAGGCGCCTGGGACGCGAGAACTTTCCTCTGGCCGCTGGTGCGGGCACAGTTGGGCAGATGGGGTGGCTCGGCCAGATCACGAGTGGCCGGGGCGATCGGCGGGCTGCACCCTCAGCCCCTCGCCTGGGTGGCAATCGCGGGAGCTGGCATTACGGATAGGGCCGCGTCTGTGCCTCGTGGGGGCCATGGGATCCACTTCGGCATCTGGGAGGCTGAAGTCTCCTCCGAGCACTGAGCTCCGGGTTGCAATCCTCAGCGCTGACCTGATGAAGCCCAGTTTTCTGCGGACGCTGCCGCCGCCGCCGCCGCCGCCGCCGCCGCCGCTGGGGGCCTGAGGGGGGGGGTTGCTGGTGCGGTGGGCCAGCGCTCCAGGTCCCGACACGGCTCGGTGGCAGAGGCTTAGGGCCGCCCAGGCGCCCAGGCGCTCTGGAGTGCCACGGTCACCCCAACTTGCCCGCTAAGGGAGTGCGATTCCGTTTTCCTGGGGGCGGGGAGGAAGGGGCGCCCCGGCGGCTTCGAATCCGAGGAAAGCCAGAAGGAGGGAGGAAACGGCCAGGGGGGAGTCACGCAGACTGAGAAGCGGCGGGTGCCTGGCTCTCAGGCTCGCCCAGGTCTTCACCTCGCCTCGCGGCTGTGTGCCTTCGCCTTGGAGGTCACTAGCGTCTTGGGATTCCCGGCGGGGGAGGGGGGCGGGGATGGTCTCGAAGTCTCCAACACCCCTGCGGAGCGGCGGCATCGGACTGTGCGCTCCAAGCAGCTCCAGAGAAGAAAGACACGCGCCGCGCGTGGCCAAGTCCACCACCGCTGCGCCCTAGGCGCGGCGGGCGGACGGTCCGCACTCGCAGGCAAGGCGCCCACTCCCCACCCCGTGCTCCCAGCAGCGGGGCTGGCTACTGGAGGGGACCCCGCCCCTGCGCCTGGGCCACCAGACTTGACGTTGGGGAGGAAGTCTGCAAGGCGTCTGCAATCCCCATCCCCTACTCCGGACTTTCTCTCCTGGCTCCCAGGGTGGGCACCTAGGCCAAGGGCTAGATTACAGCAGGAGCTTGGCTAGGAGCTTGGCGGAGCCTGGCTGACTATCCGGCCTGGCTGCGGCGGCGGCTCCGATGCTCTCTGTCGGCGCTAGAGGGGGATCGTGGACAACAGAAATTCCTCCTTGGCTCACAGGTGCGAGCAGCTAAAGGAGAACTGCTAGGAAGCTTTCAGGCTCAATGTGCTTAATAAGGGCACGCGGTGGCACCCCTATTATCAGTGCGGGGACTTTTGTCATGTATTCGTGTTGTCATGTGTGCGTTCTCTTTCTGGATGGGACCTAGGCTGTTCCCAGTCGAGTGCAGTAGGAAAGCTCATCTCAGACCTCCACAGAATGTTTTGAAGAATGGGGAGAATAGTGAATCCATAAACTGGGGGTGGGGGAAGTGAAGGGGGGGCAGCTGTATTAGGAAGGGTAGGCGATATTTTCCAAGTGTCACTGTACAGTACAAGAATCGCAGAGTAGCAGGAGTCGTGGACGCGATAGATTGAACAAAGGGCCAACATTTGAGAAGAATTCTGGAAACAAATCACTTTCTTATTTAATAGTTCCAGTGCTTAGATGTTTGTGTTTCCCCGACAGCCTTGCAGTCAATCCAATGGAAAAAAGAGGGCAACGTCTAAATCTCTGCTCCCATGGAAAGAAACGTGATAAGCAAGCGATTTCACGATTAGCAGCTGTCCTGATTGGTGACTGTACTCTCAAGCTCGTTACGAATTCATACACAGTTTCCCTTCCAAGGTATCCAGGCCGATTTAAGTGTAAAGAAATCACTTCTAACAAGATAATCACGTGTGGAGTTTACACACATTAGTACTTAAAAGGGTAAAATCTGATTTCGCTAGTCATTTGATCACTGCTATTTGTCACTGACTGA
The DNA here is from genome assembly GCF_000151885.1 of Dipodomys ordii. Classification (NCBI taxonomy): domain Eukaryota; kingdom Metazoa; phylum Chordata; class Mammalia; order Rodentia; family Heteromyidae; genus Dipodomys; species Dipodomys ordii. Next base: position 7,512,021 of record NW_012267289.1, on the reverse strand, counting down.
CCACAGGAGTTTTTGCAAAGTCAGTTTGGTTTGCAAACTCACTCGTAAAATAAAAATCTACTTTAGGACCACTTTGCTATACATACTTATGGCTAAGTAATGTGTTCACTAATGTACAATGGGTCATTATATCAATGACGTGAGTCAAAGTCAGCTGTTTTGTATATTGTAAAATAATATATTTACATGACCGTTAAATTTTTCTTTTTTAAAATGATGACATGGTGAATCATTTGTATAGGATTCATTAAAGGTCACTAAAAATCATATTTACATTTCTGTAAATCTTACACATATACAGTATATACATATATGCCGATAAACTGAAGGAATGAATAATACTGTTATGTTAGAATATAAACAATGTTAAATTTGTGAATTAACTTTACTTGTGGGATGATTATAAATGAAAAGTGACCTTAGCATAAAGTATTTTACGAGAAACTTCCCTCATTTTGGCATTTTCTTTGAGTATTACTTTTAAAAGAACTTACCGCACATGTAATACAACCAAGAAACTTGAAACCACACCACAAGAAAGTGGTTCTCAAGGAAGGATGGAAGGAAGGAAGGAAGGATGGAAGGAAATAGGAAGAAAATAAGGAAGAAGGGGAGGAAGAAGGAAAGGAGGATAGAAGGAAGAAAATAAGAGAAAGAGAAAAAGGAAATTTAGGGGACATTTCTGGAATTTTGCTTAGTTAAAAATCAAAGTACAGTGTCTGAAAATTTGATTGTCTCTTCAAAGTAACAATAACATCTGATTAAAACAAATTTTTCTCCTTCCCTTACTGTACCTAAAATTTAGCTAGTAGTCACAATTTGTTTAAGCCACAGTTAAGCTTGTATGCATTACCTGGTCAGAAGACTGTTAGTCTTATCTAATGCTCTTTCTAAGAGAAAAAATAATTGTACCTTTTTCTCAGCATTTAAATATGCATTAGTATATTTAGATATTTTCTATTTCATGTTTAGAACATAAGAACACCTTAAGTAAGAATCCATCTGAAAAACTAATTAAAATATAATTATTTTAATCTTTGGCCATAGCAAGATTCCATGACTACGAATTTTATAACATGTTAATGAAATTTATTAGTATAGCAATTTAATATTGGTTACATATTATGTAGATGCACATATAAAATATGATTATATATTTTATAACATTTTGTTGAACTTAGTGTGCTCAATCTTGTGCAAGTGTAATAAAAATAATTGAATACAAATAATTTAGTATAAAAACCTACTGTTTAACTTAGTCAAAATTACCTGATGTTAACTAGAAACACTTGCACTTAACAATAATGTACTTACTTTTGAATTCCTAGCAGTTTTGATATATTTGGAGGCATGTGACAGATTCAAATTATAAGCCACTCAATGAACCACATACAGTATTTATGTAGATTTATCTGCACTTGTCGGTTTGAATGATACCCATATTCAGAAAATCTTTCGGGTCTCATTTTTCAGAGCTATGTAACTCAGCCTCTTTTGTCTTTCCTTAAACCAGTGTCTTCATGACATATGTGTGATCTGGATGCAGGTAAGATGTGATTTGTTAAAAATTATACATGTATATCAATAAATCAATAAAATGTAGTCGAAGTTTTCACTCAGTAGAAATAATAGCATTCACAATGCTGTTTGTTTTGTAAAATGATGAAAAGGAAAGAGACTTAACCAGCAATTAATTCCTTTGTGGAAAAAACAAGAAGGATTATTATGCTTAATACCCAGCATGTTTGAAGGCTTCAGAAAATCTCAAGCATATTATTGGGCTAGAAAAATAAATTAATCCATTTACAAAAGTAATTTGCATTCTCTAAGGTCAAGAGAGAAGAAACATAAATAAAATGATTGTTGATCTTGGAAGATGTCAAGCTATCAGAACTTAAAAGATTATGTTTGTACACCAAACATAATTGAATAAGTCCTTATTCTTAATATAAAACTTATAGGCATGCTGTGTAAAATAGCATTGTTTTCATCACATTGACTTTACAAATAAGTTAATAATTAACTTGTACATGTTTTATTATCATGCAAACAATTTAAATAAAATGAATCTGCTAAACTTAAAAAAAGGTTGTGCCTTTCAGAAAATGTATAATGAATGGAATGTACATGTATTCAGATATTAGGAAGAAGTTAAAATTTTTTTTTGAAAAAAACCTCCAAAATTTAATTTGTTGACCCATCAAATTTATAAAATGTTCAGAGAAAATGCAACTTGAAGTTCCATAGACATTACTGTGGTTGATTCCACTGTGGTAACTGCATTCTGCTTTTTAAATTTTATGATGGAGAGAGAAAAAAGATACACACACCATGTGTGTATAATACATGTGCTCACCTGTAATCCAATGCAAATACAATACTACAAATTCTCTACTTTTAATTTCTAATTTCTGCAATCTATTACAAGAATGAGTTTCACCTACGTGTATGTCAAGTACTAAGAATGCACAAGAGTCATGGGAGCTGAATTCTACTTTTGAATAGGTTAATATCGCCAAGCACAAAAATATGGATTATTTCAATATTAATTCTTTTTGGAGCTCTACATTGTGTAGCTAGTTATACAGAAAGGAATGTGCCCATATGTTTTAATGCATGGATTTCTACAGTTAATGCTTTTATTTGATTTAAACAGTTTTGATATAGATCAGTTCATCCTCTGAAGGATAGTTCACAAACATTTACTAGCATTAAGTATGATACTAAAGGTTATGTCCAATGGTTAAACAATTCAGCTCTGTTCAAATGTCTTGCATTTTTAATGAAGTTGACTTAATATTTGAGGACATCAGATATTCACAAAAAGCAATTTACTTCAATTATGAAGACCATCGAAAAAATCACATTTAAATTTATTTCCACTTTATAAGTAACATGTCATTTAGCTTATCTTTCATGACTCAGAATGAACAGTAGAGTCAAAAATTATAAATATCATTAAACAGAATTTTAAGATATCAAACAGGTAATAAGTGATAAAATTACAAAAATGCCTTTCAAAAATCTTTTTTTGCATTTTAACAAATACCACAGGAATATTGATGGTTGCTTATAATCAAAATAGAAGTTCAAATAGAAGTTCAAAATAGAAGTCTAATCAAATACATTTTATGTTTGTTCTGTATTGTATTTACAATGTAAATTTTATGTTGCTTTTGGAAAAAGGAAAACTAGATTTTTACAAGAATGCTTGGGGTATGCTGAGTGCCCAGATGATAAAATTTAATAATAGTATTATCCATAACTGAATAACAATTCTATGCTAAAATTTTAGCTCTTTGATACCAATAAAACAAAATTTGTCTTTTGCTACCATGAGGGTGAGGCAGACTTCAAGTGAAAGGAAAAGAGATTTTCAGATGTATCTTATAAACTGGACAGTGTAGGCGAAATTCTTTGATGAAGATGGTCATATAACATTTCAGCTTTGTAATCAGACTGTTTACATTTTTAGAAATTCTGTACTTTAGTATATTATAGTAAAAAGAAAACTCATGAGAGGTATTTTATTATATTTCAAGTGTGTTATAACAAACCAATAAAAACTTAATATGCTCCTGTTTTAACTTTTATGTGAGCCATTCTATGTCACTGCAATCACTCTGCATTTTTACTATTGCTGTTAAATAGTGTCATGGAATATAAACATTTCTAAATACCATCTTATAATGATTGAACAAGTAAAATTTTATAGAAATAACTAGTAGCAATAATTTGTGAACTAGCTTGTATTGCTTTATAGCTTGGCCTAGCATTGATACACATGTCCTGGTCTCCTAAGGAACTTAGACCCTTCAGAAAGCAGGAAAACTTTTATACCTGTACTAAAAACTTGGCTAAATAATGAGTTATTTAAATACTACTACTACTACTACCACCACTACTACTAATATCTAAGTTTTTGGTGGTCAAATACCCTGTTTACTAATTGTTTTCATAAAAGATAATTCAATAGTTGCTTATTTGAATGAAAGCTTATCAAATTACAACCAATCTGTTTGTCAAACATCACCAACTATTCTCATTACTAGTATTTGTGTCAGCAAAAATTTCTAAATTAGTACATATTAACAATGTATATTGTACATAAATGTGTGTTTAAATCTTATAAAACATGGTCTTTCTCTACTCAGTAAACTAAGGCTCACTACAAATGCTGTGTAGTGTCCCTCTATATGTCAATGTTAAATTCCATTTATGGTCCATAGTATTCAAAATATTCTGAAGTTCATCATATTTAAAATTAATTGCAGGTATCTTTGCCATCTTTGTAGTTGAAAATAAAGTTTTCTACAGTAATGGAATGAAATTGGAAAAAAACAGCACTAAATAGACTTAGATTGTTATCAATTTATAATCAGACTAAAACACAGTAATTTGCTTTTGACCTAACTTAGATTATTTTTTGAAATACATAAGAAAGGGAAATTCATTCTTTCTTAGTTTTGAATGTTTTTATCCATGGAGGAAGATTCTTTGCTATAAACAATATATTAAGACTCTGTATTACTTATCTCAAATGAATTTTCTAAATTAACACTACTGTCCAGCACAGTGGCCACCAGGTGCATACCAATTTTGAGTTTTTTAATGTATTTTGTGTTATTGAATAACAAATAGGCTTGGGTTCCTGGATGTTCAGCGTCATGAGGAACTCAGTAACAGTAGAAGAGACTCCAAAATTGTTACCATGCCCAGAGATTTTTCGAGAAAGGCAGCAAGACTTTTGTATTTCTCTTCAGATGCTTTTATTTATCTATGTTTCATATTGCATTTTGTTTCAGTGTTTGTTTTTTTCTTTTTTTCTCCTTTTGATTCACATACAATAACATGGCAGTGAGCCTTGGTCAGGATCACAGAGTTTTAAAACTTGAAAATATGACAGTACAAGGTTACCTGGAAGGGGATCAGAGAGTTATGGAGGGTTAAAATGATTCAAACACATTATATAGATGTATGAAAATATCATGATGAAATCTGTTTTATGTAAGAAATAAAATAAAAAGGACCAACTTATATTTTTAAAACATAGTCATAATGAAGTTTGGAATACAATAAGTAGTTTTAAATACCATATTTGTTTTCATAAAAATGTTAGAAACTTTGGACCTTATAAGTGTGTCACCAAGTTAAATACTAACATTTAAAAAGTCAGATATGAGTTCAGTAAACCAAAGACAACACCAAATGTGAAATATTCAAATCTTCAATAAATATTTGCTCCAGTCTTTTAGGCAAGAAAAAATAGAAAGAATATATTGAACATTGAAATTCTTAACACAAAGACTTTTCAGTGAGTTACTGAATGCGACTAAAGGACATCCAAAAGAAACATTATTGGATAAGACAATTATGAATGTATTACTCTGTTGTCATAATGAAAAGAACATATTTCTGCCCAAACCTAAAGGACATTTAAATAGATTGATACTTTCTGCTTAACATTAGAAAATAGTTTCCCTTTCAGTTACCACTTAAATTTTAGAAATACTGTAACAATATCAGAAAAATCTGTGAACAGTTGAAAAGGAAAATAACATTTTATTGTACCACCATATATGCTTATTTTGTTTAAGATAATCCATTACAAATTATTAACTCACCCCCTCCCAAATTTATATACTGAAGTGCATAAAATTATATCATATATTTAAGGCTAAAATTTATTTCAATAATTCCACTCATTGTTTTAGCTTATGCCATGTAAGGTTTATTGACTTATAGATATTGATATGATAAAAATTAAGTAAAAATATAAGAAAATGAGTAGTTACTGTAGGCAATGTTCTGTGTAAGTTATGACTTAAATACTATATTTTGTTTTCATGACTCTTAAAAGCTATTTAATATATAGTAGTATTATATTTGATGTACAGACATATAATAGCCTCAGTACCCCCAATGAAGAATGCCAAAGTACTGAAATGAGTCATGCTGATACCATTAGTATTTTGTAAAATAAATATTATTATATTTCACAGAGAAAAAAGACAGTAGTTGGTCTAAAGATTGTTACTATGCAACTAAGACAAGAATAAGAGGAGCATTCCCTAAAATTTAAATAATATATTCTGAGCAAAAAATACAAAATAAAAATGAAAAATAAAATACACAAATCTCTACTCTTTTTAGTCTTATTTAAAAATAACCCCATCTGTGCACATTTTCTTTGTTGAGATACACAAGTAATTTAACAATTAAATACTACCTGTAACCAAAATATCAAACTATTTATGATACAGGAAATTAAAACAACCACATCCAGGCTCATTTAGACAACACTGTTTCATCAATGGCTGATAATAGAGCAGTTACAATAGCAGTGGGTATATACATTTGAAAATATGAAACTTGAACAATAAACTAACCCAAATCACACAAGTAGCAAGAGGCTCCAACATTTCCACCGACTCTCTGCTCAACTTTATTTTGGCTGTCAAAAAATACTTTCTGAAAGTTGAATCTCTTATTATTTATTCATTAGTTTCTAAATTGCCAGTAATGTAGTGGCATAAAGCAATCAATTCATTATACTCATGGACTCTCTGGGGCAGGAAATCAGACCAGGCAGAATAGCAAACAGAACTCGTCTTCCTTCCAATAGCACAGGTATCAGCTCCAATGCCTCAAAAGACTATAGATGATGCGAGGCATCTTAATTCATCTGTCTGGCTGTTGATGCTGGCTAAGACCTCTGCTGGGACCAGGAGTCAGAACTTCCAAACCTGGCTGGGTTTTCTCAGAGAACACAATCCCACACATATTAATGGGAAGAATGTGAGTATCATGCAGTAAGAAGAGCATGCATGGTGAAAGACTTTGTTGTGCCCATTGGAAAAAACAAACAATTATGCCGGAGTAAATCAAGTACTGTGTAAAAATAAAATGTGGATGCGTGGAATAGAAACAGACCAAATCTCAGTTTGGGGCTAGAGATGAGTGAGATATTTGAGACAGACTGTTTCATGATGTATGTCATGTTGAGCGATTAGGGTTTCCAAAGAGCAGAGGAACATAGCAATGCAAGGTAGGGCGCAGACACCCTTTTGTATTCAATAGGACATGAATCATTAAACTTCATTTGGGTAGAGATGCATTCGCAATTCAAGAAACTAACTGAAAAGTGTCAAAAAGACTTCGGAGATTAAAAGCTCATAAAAATGTACCATAAATGTTCATCAAAAATTCATCCTTAAAATGAGTTGTTAAGCCAGAAAGAGAGACACTTATAATCCAAATAGAATTCTTCCTATCATCTGAAATTCCTCTACCATGAGACAGAGTACATTACAGTCAGAAGCACAAAACATATTTTATGAAGAAAGTAGAGTTCAAGTACATGCCAGAACCAAAAAGCAGGCATCTTCTTTGGGTTTTAGCAAAGAAGTAGAGTTGGAATGGGGAAAATATTCTTTTAGGAAACCAGAGCTTCAAATTACTTAGCACTTTGATCAGTATTCTTTATTTCAAACTGAATCTGATCATTAGGCTAAATATCTATCTGAAACAGAATGCTAGTGATTATGACTAAGTTCTTGTGCATGTGATACAGAAGATATTCTTCCTCACTGAGAGAAAATAATGAAAGGGACAGGAAGAAATATAGGTAGATTCCTTGTTTAGATGATGTTACTGTAGTAATGGACATACCACAGTAATTACACAAAGCTGGCTTTCTTCTTGTCTATCTATCTGGGTTTCAGAAATCTATCCATATTTCTGTACTACTCATTTTTGTCCAGCCCTTATATACTTGTTTCAATATACATCTTTATGCTTAAAAAAATTAACTTACGTTATTGTAAAGGTGATATACAGACAGGTTACAGTTAAATAAGTTAGGTAATGAGTACAGTTCTTTCCAACATTATTACCCCTCCCTCATTTTTCTCCCACTTTACCACCTCCCCACATACCCCTCCCCAAGTTGTAAAGTTCATTTCCAACATATTGTCTTGTGAGTATCACTGTTTCAGTGGTTCACCCTTTGTCCTTTGTCTCACCATTTTGTGATTGCCCTTCCCTTCCACAATTCAGATAAATATCAGTATCATCAAATTATCAGCATCCTCAGTTTTAGCCATATTCTAGACAAAGGAACATCCAAAGGTACACTGGTGTTAAGTATTGAACACCAGATTTGCTGATTATATTGTTTCAAGTTGTTTTCTTAAAAAAAGTTACATCCCTCCTATCATCCTTATAAGTTTTGTTGATATTTGTTCATCACCTCATTTTTCCAAATTACATATTGCCTTGTAAAACAATAGTAACTAATTTTAGGTAGTAACTAGTTCTCATATATTCAAGATATCATTTTATACGAGAGTTGACTTATTTATTAGGAATAGCCCTTGCTAATATGTTGGGATTGTAGTTGAGTTTAATTGATGTATAGACTGCTGTTAAGAATTAAATGGATAATAAAATTTTTATCATGTTGATGAACTAGGGCAGTGTTCCTTAAATGGCAATTTGACAAAAACAAATGCATTAGAGGTCTATTCAACACCTTCTAAACTTTATAACTTTCTGAGGATTCACTCAACTGGTTTGAAAAATAAAATTTACTAAGAGCTGAACTGAATCATTTGACATTTGTGATAATGCTTTCAGTGTCATAGTAAACAACAAAGCTTGTATTTAATATAATAACAAAAAATAATAAAATTAAATGTCAGTGAAATAGTTCCATAAACAAATTGTAATTGCAGAACTAATTTTTAATTTCAGGGTGGATAGATTTGTTAATTTTTAGAAGGAGAAGAAAATATTACCATGAACAAGTAAGTACATTTGTGATACAATATGCAAATTGAAAACACTCCTGAGCTTTTTAGCATAAATGGGCCAAGTAGGATATGGTTATTGATGGCCATATATGCAAAAAAAGGCTTGTCTATTTGTTGAATATCTCTATGTTGAGAATGTATTTTTTTTTTTTTTTGCCGGTCATGGGGCCTGAACTCTCGGCCTGGGCGCTGTCCCTCAGCTCTTCAGCTCAAAGCTAGCACTCTACCACTGGAGCCACAGCGCCACTTCCGGCTTTTTCTGTTTATGTGGTGCTGAGGAATCGAACCCAGGGCCTCATGCTTGCAAGGCATGCACTCTACCACTGAGCTACCTTCCCAGCCCGAGAATGTATTTTTATTGTATCCTTCTTCATTGAAAATTTGATAGCATCTAGAAATTGTCTTGAGAATCTTGTTTAAATCGATAATAATGTATCAATAATGAAAACAAGAATCTAGTAAAAATGTAATAATAAAAGAAATTAACGATTTATTTCTGTTTCATTCTGTTGTGTAAAAAAATCAATACTAAGATCATTTAAGGAGTGAAGAATATATAATAATTCAACTTAAAAATTTTGAAGAACTCATGTTTAAGAGTTAGAGGAACTTATACCTGAAGGGAATGTGCCTAGTTCATAACTTTATTTCCAAAGTTGAATCAATTCAAACTTACTTATGGACTTGATATGTCCCTGTAACCCATATCCATGAATTTAAATCCAACTAAGGTTAATGTTGGATGTCTTTTTCCAAATAATATCCAATGAGTGCTTAAAATCAACTGCATCCTCCTGGAATTGTCCTTACATCTGCTTTTCCTTACATCTCAAAACAAAACATTCCCCATTGCCTTGGTAAATACTTTCCTTGGTTCTGTTTTGAACTATTAGAATATGGTAGGAGTGATAATTTAAGATGTCAAAGGTAAGTCATAAATAGTCTAAATTCTTTCCTGGGCCCTTTGCAATGCTGAGGATTCCACACCTTAGACTATGACCACTGAGCTCTACAGAGGCCAAGCCCTATAGAAAGGTCACTGAATGTGTGTTAGTTGACAGCTGCATCTGAGCTCAGAATTAACAACATTGACTTCCAGCCAATGAGTCCAAGCCATGTAGTAGTCAAGCCAAATAATATTCTGGAAAATTCTTGTCCCAACCACTTAGGAGATCATTAAAACAAATGTCTGAGTGAAGCCTCGTAAACCTAAGAAAAGTATAAGAAAATGCAAGCAATAGTTTCAATAAACTGAATGATAATAAATGGTTTCATGTCACGAGTTTTTAGTAGTTTCTTTTATTCTTTATGTGGAAATAGAAAACAGAAACAATTCTTAATGAGCATTGCTTGGTATCCAAGGTATGAGATGCTTTCCTTTCAAACAACAATTGAAATAGTCATTTCAGTCAGTGAATATAATGGCATATATATGGAGACCTAACATGTCAGTTGTAAGAGGATCGGTTGACTTGCTACATAGTGCAAGCACACCAATATCTATGTCTTTGATTGCATGCATGTTTATGAGACACAAAAAGTGTCTTATTATAAGCTATTTTTCCTCATAAATGAAAAATCCGTACTGAGATAGATGTTAGGCTTGCTAGATGAGGCCTGAGCTGTTATGTTAGCACTTAGGTCTCCTACCAATCTGTTTTAGGAAAAAAAGGCAAGAGCAATTTTTCTTGGTTTGCAAATGTCTGCCCATGTTTACAGCTTAAAATATCCAAAAACCCTGAAAAAAGAAAGAAAATACCATGTTGCATTTTAATTATTTTATTTCATCTGGGGCTATGTTTACCTGGGAGGATGGGTGGGTGAAACCTCTAAGAGAGGTAACATTCCTACAATTGCTTTCATTAAAATTTCAGGAAAACTATATTCTAGTGCTTTCCTAATTTCCTACCTTCTTTTTTCATCCTTTTCCTTGTCTTCCCTTCCTTCTCTGATGCTACCATCATTTTCTAGGCCACGTGACATAAATGGTGGGAAGTCAGTTGATCTCTTTCTTTTCAGTTTACAAGTAAATAGAACCATGATCTTGGAGAGATCGCTCACTATTCCAAGGCCCCACTGATTTCTTCTGAAATCGTAGGGGCTTAAAATAAAATATCTTTCTGACCTTTGCTTATGGAAATAGTATGATTTAAAAATACTTGTAAAACAAGGCAAATTACAAGGTAAACATCAGAGCCCAATTTGGAGAAGATGTAAAAAGTATGTCAGGTACTTCCTCTGAGTTACTTACTGCTATGAACTAGAGTCAGAATGAAAAGGCAGATTACTTTAGGCCATCTAGTTCTCATAATGCAATAAAAGAAAGCATAAAATTTCTCTATGGAAATAAACCAAATTCTCTTCATTGACTTCTAGGAGAAATAAACATGCTTCCTGTGTATAAGGGATACTGGGATTATAATTGAAATTGTATTCAATTTGAGCATTAAAGTGAGCTTCTCTATATTTTCAGGGTACTGTAGACAAATTGCAGCTCAGCACTAGAACAGTTCATATATTGGTATGCTTTTGGAATGTCTATGTCCCTTTGTCTAACAAACTAAATTTCTTAGGGGCAATTTTTTTTGATGTTTACAATTTATGACACCTTCTCCCTGCACAGTGCAAGAGGTATTATAGAGGCCCTTGATATGTTTTATAAAGACATACAGAATTGATTTTCAAATGGACTTTTCTTACTGCCTGAATGGTGACAAAGTTATGCAATTAAATTATAATTTTTAAAAAATATACCTATGATAGTGATCATATAGTTAGGGAAGTGGCATTGGGTCAGCATAATTTAATACATGTATAATGATGCTAGCAAAATAAACAGGAAAAAAGTAAATGAGTATTCTTGTGAGCTTGTGAGAAGCACCTCTTTTTAGTAGATCTAATGTTTAATTGACACTAGTTAAAAAACCATATTATATGTTGTTAACTCTAACTGTGATTAAAAATTAGACATTGCAGGAGTGAAGGTAATATCTTATGTGGAAATTTAGAAGTGTGATGCATATCAACTCTCAAGAGGGTGTGTAACTTATTCTTTATCAGGTTAAATAAGAAAAGTTTTGGAAGAGAATTTTTCCCAGGAAAACCTTAAAAACTTTCCCCAGTATTTAAATAACTACTGTATAAAGATAAACTTGGGTCAGAAGCAGAAAATTAAATGTCAGTGTCATCAATTGGCTATACTTCTTAACTGTGATTTCTGTAGAAAAGGTAATTATCATATAGGCTAAAAATCAGAAGCGACAAAACCCTTCCCTCCACCCCTCTTCTACTGATAACCACTGAAAGATGTGAGACACAGGTGAAGTACTTCCTGATTAAGTTGAAGAATCTTGGCCAGTTTTAAAGAATTTGACTAGCAGATTGATGACGCTCTCTTAATATTTCAGATGGTGCTTAACCAAACCTTTCAGGTACCTTGCAAGGGGAAGTATTATGTATCAATACAATCTACTTCTAGATTGCCTATAGATAAAGCATTGGCATAGTTATGACATTTAGGTCTCTATAATTTATTTTCAGCTAATGGGTTCTTGGAATATAGATAGAAAGCTAGAAGCTGCCAAGCAGGTTCTAGACATCTGCTGGCTCTCTGCTCATTAGTGGAGAAAACAACTCTTTTATAGATAATGGATATAGAATATGTAGCCAGGCAGATTGTCATCAAGATTCTTATTGCTTTAGAAAAATATGCTTTTGTTATTTAAGCCAAATATCCCAGAATTTGACTTTAAACAACTGAAACTTGCAATTATCTTTCTATTTGTTCTTAATTATTCAAAAGCTGTATATGAATAATATATCAAATCTTACTCAACAAAACTTGCACATTACACAGCACTGGTTATCAGAGACAGCTTAAAATGTAAAAAGAGGTTTAAAGAATCAGATTTTTAGTTTATACTCATCATTGGTCTTTTTGTAGGAAAAGAGCTTAAAGTTGATATTTTTAAGGTAACTTCATATGATCATAAAGCAGTATTTTGTTTTTTCATTGTTAGTTTTAGAGTTTTCATAGCAGTTATTTATTAATACTACTGAGTGGGAAAAGGATACGCTCATAAGAACAAGACTCAAAAGTATCATTTATTTCTAGGGAAAATATATGAGGTATTCATGTCATTTGGAAAAGAATTATTTGGATGCCATGAAGATGGACAAAATGATAACTTATTTGAACTTTATTTTTATAGTGGTCATGGGGTTTGAAACGGGACTTCAGGTTTTCTGAGATGGTACTCTATTATTTGAGCCACATTTCCTGTCAGAGGAGGGATTCCTGTAGAGATGGATCTGGCAAACTTTCTGCCTGTGTTTGCTTCATGCCATGGTCCTTTGGATTTCAATTTCCTGAATAGCTATGATTACAAGCATGAACCAAAGCACAACAGGGAAAATGATGACTTGTAAATGAGGAGATTCATGAATAGTGAGATATGTAGGCAATGAAATGATGGTGAGATTTATGGATGAATGGTGAGATGGTAAAATGAACAACAATAAAAAAGAAAAAGAACACATTGTCCTATGTGAGGGATCAGGGTTTCAAATGAGCATTAATCACTCAGAAAAGTGAATATTATCAAGATTACCAATTCTTTAGTATTTGTATAGTTAGCATTTACCACTGTCTGGGTACACAAGTGAAAGCTGAACAACATGGTCCTATAAATTATGATGTTTTTTTTTTTTTTTTTTTTGGGTCCAGTAGTGGGTCCTGAACTCTGGGCCTGGGCGCTGTCCCTCAGCTCTTCAGCTCAAGGCTAGCGCTCTACCACTTGAGCCACAGCGCCACTTCTGGCTTTTTTCTTTTTGCTTATGTGGTGCTGAGGAATCGAACCCAGGGTCTTGAGCATGCAAGGCAAGCGCTCTACCACTGAGCCACCTTCCCAGCCCCTAAATTATGATGTTTTGTTAACGTCTCCCTTATGTTCAAAATGTGATTAATACAGAGGACTTATAAGCAATTTTGATATTTTATAACAATTTATCTTTTTTATTGTTTTTTTCCAGATGACTTTTTTTAATTGTGAAAATACTGTACAGAGGGGTTAAAATTACATGAGCAAGGTAATGAGTACATTTCTTATCAAGCATTATTGCTTCCTCCTTTGTTTCCCCTTACCATCCTTTCCCATTCCCTCCCTCCCCCTAAATCTCCACCCCCACTGACACCCCAGTCCCAAAGTTGTAAAGTTTGATTTTCTAAATAACATCTTGTACATCTCATTGTTGCAATGGGTCCACCTGTATCCCTATTTAAACGATTTGGTTTTTCCCTTCCCCTTCACAAATTACACCGATAAAATACAGTGAAAGCAGGGATTATACCATGGGGGAGGGACATACAAAGCAACAAAGAAATAATCTTATAAATGTATTGGAAACAATTGCATGAATGAAAAAAACATTTGAATGCATATCTTTCCCTAACATCACCTTATCTGACCTTTTCTGCTTGACTCAGACATATACTAGTTAGTGCAAATAAGGGAAACCATAGGACCTATGTTTCTTTGGACTTGGCTTACTTCACTTAATATAATTTTTTTCAAGTCTTTCCATTTTTATTGTGAAAATACTGTACAGAGGGGTTACAGTTATATGAGCAAGGTAATGAGTACATTTCTTATCAAGCATTGCTAACTCCTCCTTTGTTTTTCCCCTACCATCCCTTCCCTCCTACCTTCACAATTACACTCCTCTCCCCTTCCTAAATTGTAAAGTTGGTTTTTCAGCATAGTGTCTTGTACATACCATTGTTACAATAGGTCAACCTGGTATTGAAACCAAATGGCTTAACCAGACATAAATGTAAAAAAAAGCCCAAAATATTGTGTAACCACACCCCAGTTATTCCTTAATTGGGTAGTGAAAATTTAACTGAAGCAGAATAATTTTCCAATTATAGGTGCTGAGGATGACCGTTGCAACTCCAAATCTAAGTTAGATATATTACTCCTCAAAGTGCAAGAAATTTAATATTTAAATATTAAATATTAAATACTTTCTTGCATTTTGTCAGCACTATCTCATGCTTTATCTCAGGGGTATTCAACCCATCCTCTAGGATTATGACTATGCTCATAAAGCAATGGTGTTACTCTTAGTGAGAGTGGTGATGGTAGCAGGGACATGGGGTTGGGGACTTCTTGACATTTTATGTTCAGTTCTACTGTACTAGAAATCCCCTTTGTTGTGAGTTTCTCTCAACTCTCCATTTATTCTGGCTTCAGAAAATCCATACTTTTTCCTCTTTGTAAAGGCCTTCCAGGTATGGAATCTCTCTAACATCGCCAATATTACCCAGGGGTATATTTAACTATTGCTGTTACTCCAGGTCCACTCCTGTCAACTTCTCTGTTTGTCTATTTATTTATTACTGGCAGTATATGTGTCCACTTTCTCTACATCCTAAGATGTGGAGCAGGTATGACTGCTTTTGTATCTATCATTTTATCTGCACTTTATATTAACAGATATCTTCCTTTATTCACCTCTAAAACCAAAACATCTTTTGTAGATGAGCTCTACAATGTTAAATCACTTCAATAGGAGAGCAACTTGAACCTGGCAAGATATTCTTTCTGTGTTATATTCATTCCTAAGAGCTGATTTGAAATGTTTTGACAGCATCCAATTCTCCTAGTGTAGACACTGGAAAATACAAAAATGGTAGAGCCTGAACACTATCTTACCTGGAAGTTCTTGTAAATGTAGACTAATTTAAAGTAGTAGAGCAAACTTTTTATTTTTGTGCTATGTACTTTGAAATATTAACTCTCAAATTTTGTTGTGGCCCAATCCACTGATATTCCTTTTCTCGGTTGTTATTTTGATGTTATGTTTAAGGAAACTTTTAAACTCAATTGTGAGTTTTAAACTGAATTGTGTTAGCTTTGTCAAAACTCAACTGAGCACATGTAAGATGACTTTTCATTTTGGTTATCAATCTTGTTTTACTTATTATTTTCAATAAATGTTTTAATGATTTTTATTCCTTTGCATTTCCATATAAGTTTTATGATTAGCTTCTCTATTGTGTAAAAATAAATCAAATTTTGTAGACGTTGTCATAAATCTGTATACAAGATTGGGAATAATTATCATTTAAAGCATATTAGTATTTTATAATCCAGGAACAGTGCTATCTATCTGTCTATCTATACATCTATCTACCCATCTATCTATCTATACATCTAGCTAGCTAGCTATTCAGTTTTTCTATGAATTTTGAAAGTGACATGGTATTCAGGGCTTATGTTATATATTTATTTTGTTGAACTAATTCTTATGTGTGTTGTTCTTTTTTATGATAGTGTGAATGAAATTTTGTTCTTAATTTTGAACTCTTATTGATCATGTATTGATCATACATATTGACCAAATATCTTACAACATTACTGAATTTATTACTTTATTTTAAATTTTTAGTAGAGTCTTGCCATTTTCCTTCTAATATATTATCTACAAAGAGAGTAGTTTTACTTTTTCCTTTCAAGACTGAATGCTTTTTATTTTGTTTTTTCTTGCTCAATTGCCTGGCTCCAGTCTTTAATGAAATGGTAAGTAATCATGGAAGATTAACACACTTGTTTTGATCCTGTTTATAAGGAAAAGCACTGAGGGCCAACATTTGATGTGATGAAGCTATAGTTCTTATGGCATTATGTGGATGAGGTTAAGAAAGTTCTCTTATAGTCTGGGTTTTGTTTTAATAAACTAGTGTTATATCTTATTAAACACCTTCTCTTTGACTATTGAAATCACAATATGTTTTATATCCACTATTAACATGCTGTAGAACTGATTTTTCAGCTTTTAAGCTAATGATGTTTTCCTGGAAAAAAAAACTCATTCACCATTGTACATGATATATGGAATAATGTCTTCAGAGATCAATAGAGTAAAAAAAAACAGATTCAAATTTCTATGACCAATTGAAATTTTGAGAAAAGAATAAAAGTAAATTAATGAGGAAAAGTAAGTTTATCTTTTCAAAAATGGTATGTTTAGGAAATAAATGAATGCTGCCATTGATTTTACTCTATATGTAAAAATTCACTCTTTGGGTGGTACTCGGGTTTGAATTGCTTGCTAGTTAAGACTTTTACATGGGAATCAGACCACCAGACACTTTTGCTTTTAGTCATTCTTCAGATAACTCTTACGTTTTTCCTGGAAGAACTCTTGGCCCACCATCTTCCTATCTATGTGTGTCTGGTGCATTGTGGGGATTCCACATCTGTTTCACCACACCTAGTTTATTATTTGTGGTAGTGTCTAACTTTGTGCCTGGCTAGCCTTGAATCCTGATCTTCCTATGTTTTGCTCTTAAGTAACTAGAATTACTGGCATGAGGGGGCACAGGCCTTAACAGATCATAGATATAAAAGCAATGCCTTCATTTGTAAACATTTCATGTGATGATGTGAAGACTTTCTATCTATAGACATCTCTGAGATGTAAAAGGAAGAACTCAGGGAGCATATAGCAGCAGCACTATGGAACAGGAAATATTTTTAAAAAGTTGAACATCATAAAATGTATCATTTTGTTTATTTGAAGCCATATAAGAAGGCAAGTCACCAGCAGAAAAAAATGTTACAATCATATCCATGAGAGAAAGAAACAGAACAAGACATACATAAAGAAGAGAATTCCATACTAAAAAGGAAAAGACACTTCTCAAAATTTACATGTATGTATGCACACATACAAACATGAATGTATGTGTTTTGCTACATTCACATTTTCAAGTGAAGAACATGTTCCTAATGATTCTCAAAATCTAAAATAATGAAATGATTATGCTTACCATGCTTGATTTGTTTAAGCTGAACGTTGATAGTCTGTTTTCCCAGGTTACACAGCTTCCAGCCATCATAGAGGGAATAAAAGTATTCAATTCACTCCGAATTTTCAGATTGGGGCAAGAAAAGTGAAAATAATAGGAGTTTGTCACCACTGTATTCTTTTAAATGTATCCTTTTCTCAACCCTCAAAGAACAAAACTTTAGACCTTGTCTCCAAACTTCTAGGAGGCATGCATAACACATATACGATAGTTCCTCAACACTAAAGTTACTGCCATAGTAGTTATGAAAATGCTTCAAAAGGCAAAGTGAGTTTTCAATATCTTCCATACATAGGCACACTGTGGTACTGCACTTCTGTTCCAGACACATGAAGTTATGTCCATGAACAGCAGCTTGTTTGACACTTAGCACAACATGTCATTAGTTATGCATCAGACAATTAGCTCAAGTAGACAATAAGGTATTAAGACTCAAAAGAGGGCTGGTGGGTGGTCATGCTGGTAACAACAGTTATGTAAGCAAATATTAAGTATATTTTATAAGCACCTTCTATTTAAATATTACATAGATCTAGCAACATGATAAAAAGAATAGCATAGGTATCATTCAGAGAAGACACCTAATTTAAAATATAGTATCAGCTATTTGATATTTTTCAGTTCTTTCCGAGACTTTTCTTTTTCAAGGTTCATTTTCTGTATCTCCTTTGAAATTATGCTTTCTTATGATACTTCCTTGATTATGGTAAGAAATGTTCTAGTAAAGAAATTTTGTACTAGTGTCTACTCATAGTGCTTACTACTTAGGGATCTCACAAGTTATTTTAATGAAAGAGTGTAAATAATGTGGTAAACTTAAGAAGCTAAGTGGTGAAATCTAAAGTTTTAGTTAAAATGAATTAGCATATGTCTGGGCTTATATTTCAGGAAGACATTATTGGTTTTCAAAAGGAAAATTGTGTGTGAAACATACAGGGATATTAATTACATCAGAATTCCAGAGATTTAGAAACTACTATTGTGCACATTCACCTTCTTACAGCTTAGAGTTACACTTCTTACTTGTGGATTTAGAATGAGCTGTCAGATATTCCTGTTGTATTCCAGTCTACCTCTCCATGTTTTTAAATAGCTTTAGTTCAAGTGAAATAACTGCAGTAAAAATAACATAGACAAACCTGAACATGAATCATTTGATCCTTTGGTATTTAGACATGTTACTTGAAGAGTTCTATTATTTTCTAAATTTTATTTTATTTGTTAAGGATGGAATGATAAATCCTTTATAAGCTCATTATTCATCAAATTAAAATAATTGTTAGATGAAGCAGCCAGCACAGATTAGGTGTTCAGGAAACATCCCCACTCTGATATTGGAAGGTACAATCCTCTGCTTTAGAAATGGTAAAATTGAATTCAGAACAAAAATAAAGGCACTTCACATTATAGTAAATGAAGGACTGGTGGCCTATTATTTACATATATTAATTTTATTAATTAAAATTCAATATTTTAATGTATCCTCTACACATTCAGTAAAGAATTTCATTTTTTACTAGGTTATACCTTTCACATGAATGCCACTAGAGGGACTTGTATTATCAGAAGTGTCTTTCAGAAGCATCAGAAGGAACTGGTTACAGAAGCATATCAATGTGAAAATACCACTGAATGATTCCTAGATGTAGGATTTTAACATCTTATGCAAAATTGGAGCCATTTTTATGCACTCTTTTACCCACTTCGGCAGATTTTTTAAAATATTTTCATTTTGTGTATTACTAATTATGAAATTTAATACATTAAAATAATGCCTAAAAATATTACACCCAAATGCATATAATAAAACCAAAAAAGCTGGATGCCTGTGGCTCATGCCTGTAATCCTACCTACTCAGGAGGCTGAGATCTGAGGGTTGCATTTCAAAGTCAGCCTGGTCAGAAAAGACCATGAGCCTCTTATCTCTAATTAATCACCAGAAAACCCAAAGTGGCACTGTGGATCAAGCAAAAGAACACTAGCATTGAGCTGAAGAGTTGAGGGACAGGGCCTATGCCTAGAGTTCAAGCCCCGTGACTGACAAAAATAAGGCAGTGAGATTATATTAAGCTAAAAGGTTTCCACATGGTAATGGAAACAGTAAATAAAATAGAAAATAGGCAGTGGAAATGGGAAAGAATATTTGAAAATCTTGTATCTTATAAATATGCTTAAAGTACATAAAAGATTCAAACAATGAAATAGCAAAACAGCCAAATAATTGACAAATAACCTGGATATTTTAAAAATAAGACATATAATATATATATCCCATTACATATATACATATATATATATAAATATATATAATGGGATTCTAAGCTTCCATCTGAAAGAGTGACACTGCCCCATTTGTTAGGAAATGGAAGGACTTAGAGAAAATTATATTAAATGAAGTAACCCAGTCCCAAAGAAATTTAGGTCCCATGGTTTCCCTTATTTGCAATAATTTGTATATATATATAGAATAATCTTATCAGAGGAGCTGAAAAGCTCAAAAGCCATGTACATATTACCATAAAAGATAATGCTAAGTGAAAGGAACCCTAAGGTATGGACACAAGAGGTCTGTCTTTGTTGTTATTGTTTTAAATGTACTATCAGATTTTTTTTTCTTTGTATGTTCTTCCCCCTATGGTATATCCCCTGTTGTCTCTGTACTTGATTTTGGTACCCTGCCTCTTGTATACACATTTGTCTAATCTGGGGAGGAGAAGGGGAATAACAAAACCCTGAAACAAGGACACAGGATGACCCATTGCAACAAGGATACCCACAAGACAGTATATTGGAAAGGAACTTTACAACTTTGGGTGGGGGTGGGGAGAGGTGGGGAGAGGTGGGGAGGAGTGTGGGAGGTGGGGGAGAGAAGGGATAGTGGAACTTCAACAAAGGAAGGGGTAATAATGATCAACAAGTAATGTACTCATTGCCTTACTCATGTAATGTAACACCTCTGTACAGCATCTTTACAAAACATTAAAAAATTAAAAAGGTGAGCAACATCATTATTCTTCTGGAAAAAAATTAAAAAACACAGTGGGATGGGCTCACACCTGTTAAGATGATGTTGATCAAAAAAAGTAACAGATGAATATGTGAAAAAAGGGAAATTTCTTGTGTACTTAGATGTATGTATATAGCTATAACCATCACAGGAAACAGTATGGTGACTCCTTCCAAAGTTAAATATAGAAATACTTATGATTTGGAACAACTGCTGGTATATAATCCAGGGAATTAAAACTGGTCTATCATAGAGAGAGCTGAACTTCCATATTCAATGGATCATTATTTACAAGAGACAAACTATGAATTCCACCTGTTTTCCCTAATGACAAATGAAGAAAATGCATCTATATACACACTTATATGCATAAGTATATATTTATATATACATATGTATATATGCATGTACCTCTACACATGTACATATATGTACACATATGTACATGCATACATATCTATATATGATGAAATACTATTATGTCTGAACAAATATTATATGTGGACATATATACATATATAGAGAGATATATATGTATACTATTATGTTTGAACAAAGGAAATTCTATCTCTTGTGATCATATGAATGACTTAGAGGACTTTTTCTGCTAAGTGAAATCAGACAGACACAAAAAGACAAAAAGTCTTATATCTCTACTATATGTGAAATCTATAAAGGTCAAACTCATAACCTATCAAGGATTAAGGGAAGAGGAAATGCAGAGGTGTGACTCAAAGGGTGGAAATCTTCATGTTGACTATGACTAATAATAATGTGAACTTGGAATTTTCAGAGTGTCAATTTTAAGTATTCTCAGACAAACGTGGCTATGGGATTGGTATAACTTAATTGGCTTTTTAACATATATGCATGTCAGACATTACTTTGACTACCTTAAACAGATATAGCTTCATTAGTCAATAACTTCAATACTGGAGAAACAAATATTTAAATAAATTGTCCCCCAATAGTTAGTAAAGGCACAAATGTGGTGGGTATTACAGAGAACTTCAAAATGATTTACATACCATTGCTAATTTGATTGAATGATACTCTCAAAGCTCACTTACTTCCATAGTTACTTAAACAAAGACTAAGTTCCTAGCTCCCCACATTATATTTCATGTCTTTGATCTCTATGTGATATGCAATTTAATTTACTATCTGTTCAATCTACTGAAGGAACTCTTCCCAGGATATGAAGAACAGATTAAGAATAGATCATGACAATTTCCTGTGTAAGTATATACCCCATGAAAAGATGAAATCTTACACTCGTTAGGAGTCAATGATGCTTAATTGAGAAAATGAAAAAATATGAATGTAGAGAGAAAAGGAGAAAGCTTTTGAATGTATGACACAAAGGGTCTTATATACAGAGGTTTCTGGAGGGCATCCATGACCTCTTAGCAAGGAATCTAGGAAGCTGGCCAGAGGGCACTGCAAGTCAGGGAGCAACAGCTAAATTCCTCACCTTTCTCTCTCTGTGCCCTCCCCTTCCAGGGCTCCCCACTAGTGAGTACAACAAAGAAGGTCACCCTTCAGAGCACAGATCAGGGTAGATGAGTTTGGAGACCAAAGGTACAGGGCAAAAGAAGATGTTCAGCAAAGAAGGAAGACCAAGCTACTGAACACAGCAATACTGTGATTTCTAAGTGTAAATGTATCTAACTTTGTAAGGGAGTTTAGAAAAAATATATTCACTGAAGAGAGGACAGGAAATTTGTGAGAGGGGAGGGCAGATGAATCACAAACCAAAAAAATTGCCAGGAATAGACAGAAGGGGCACCAATAGCATAGTCTTCTCAGACTGAAAACATTTTGAAGTATACACACAATTGGGTTTAATCTCAATGTTCTCAACAAAATGGTTGTGTATATTTGTGTGTGTTTTACATTATGAAGACAGATTAAAAGGGAGAATTTCAGTGTGCTTGCCTAGGCCTTTCCCCAATCACCAGTATTAGCAAGTATAACAATAATAAAAATAGCAGTCATAATGATAACAAAAAATAAGGGGAGAAAAATAATCATCTTATTATTTTGAGTTTTATTTTCATACCTTTTTAACTTTAAGTTTTGGAGATACATAGAAAAATACATTGTAATAAGCAGTGGGATCTACTTGAAGATGCGATTTGCTATGAAAATTTTTATTAATGATCTCAAAAAAAATAGATGTATCAGGTTTAAAACATGAAATCACACCAACTTAGAGGCATATGTCTATAATTCTAACACTCTGAACAAAGAAGGAGGATGCTTTTGAGGAAGATGTCTTTTAAAAAAAGAAATGAATGAATGAATGAACAAATGAATTAAAATGGAAAAATAGCGTTAAAGACAAGTACTTCACTAGCCATACAACAGATAAGGCCCTCATATCAAAGATATACTTAGAACTCAAAACATTAAGTCTCCCCAAAACAAATCCTCAGTGAAACAACCACCCATTAATAACTGGGTTAATGACTTAAAGAGAGGAAATAAGAATGGTTAGTAGACACAAGAAGAAATGCTCAACTTCTCTGGCCATAAAAGAAATACAAATCAAAACAACATTGAGGTTCCACCTCACCTCATTTAGAATGGCTATAAAAAAAACCGAATGATGACAGATGTTAGAGGGGATGTGGCCGAAAGGGGACCCTACTACATTGTTGGTGGGAGTGTAAATGTGTTTAGCCACTCTGGAAAGCAGTATGGAGGTTCCTCAAAAGACTCCACATAGAGCTCCCCTGTGACCCAGCAATCCCACTTCTGGGCATTTATCCAAATCATCACAAACAAGGCCACACTAAAGCTTCCGGCACAACTATGTTTATCACAGCACTATTCATCATAGCTAAGATATGTAACCAACTCAGATGGCCCTGAATAAATGAATGGATCAAGAAAATGTGGCATATATATATATATATATATGATAGCTAGATAGATATTATATATATATATATATATATATGTATATATCTCCACACTTGATGGAATTCTATGCTTCCAACTGAAAAACGACAAGACTTGAAAAAAAATCATATTAAGTGAAGATATCTAGTCCCAAAGAAATTTAGGTCCCATGGTTTCCCTTATTTGCAATAATTAATATAAGATGATGTTAAGTGAAATGAACCCTGAGATATGGATACAAGAGGTCTGTCTTTACTGTTATTGTTTCAAATGCACCATGCTATTTTATTTGTTGTTGTTTCCTTTGCATGTTCTTTCCCTTATGGCATATCCCTTGTTGTCACTGTACCCGATTTTGATACCCTGCATCTTGTATATACTTATGTCTAATCTGGGGAGGGGAAGGGAAATAACAAAACGCCGAATCAAGGACACCAGATGACCCGACCCGGATGCAACAAAGATACCCACAGGACAGTATACCAGAAATGAATTTCACAACTTTGGGCGACAAGGCAGTGATGTGGGGAGAGGTTATAGTAATGTGGGAGGTGGGGAGGGAAGGGATAGTGGGACAGCAACAAGGAAGGGAAGGAGTAACAATGATCAACAAGTAATGTACTCACTGCCTTACTCATGTTACTGCAACCCCTCTGTACAGCATCTTAACAATAAGATTAAAAAAGAAAAAAGATAAGCACTAAAGACAAGAGTAATAGCAAATAACAAATCTGTAGCCAAACTTCCTACTATGTATTGTCTCACATTGAAGAGCATACTATATACACTTTTGAACACATTTCCATATTCATCACCATATATCTATGCTACAAAGCCACTATATCATTTATTTTCATTCTGGAATTTATACACATGCAAATTATACAAAATAAATCATTGTTACCTTTCTTTTATTTACTTGGTATTTCTTTGCATCTTTATTTCTTTTTTTTGTATAAAGATTAACCTTCCATTGACATTCTCCACTTTTTCCAGCCAACCCCAACACCCTCAGATCTCATTAGCTTCTCATCTTCCCAGGAGAAGGCTGTAACCCAAGCTAAGACCAAGTGTTTATACTTTTATTTTCTTCTTTCCAGTCATGAGGCTAAAAAATTCCGTACATATGTACTCAGACATTTGTGTGTATAGATTTATATGCATGGAATATTTTGGCCATGTTTAGAGTTTTTAACTAAGATATGTAATTTAATTCATACTGCCACTGTAGGCAGCTACAGTATTTCAAACAAATTGTAAACAAGATGTTCACCTTTTACATCCTATAAGCAGTCCGAGCTTGTGTTTAGTTCTTGAAGTATTTCAAGTACCAGCTTTCATTCACAAAATTTTCTAATTTAGATAATAAATTAGCTGGTCACTGAAGTAATGAACTCATAGGAAATTTCTCCTAATACACTTACTCCTGAAAAATCTCATAGGGAAAGAGCAGAACACCAGGCATAGTATGTCTTTATTATTTTACAAGTGTATATTAATTGTACAAAATAATGGATTTCATTGTGACATTTTCATGCCGGAAATCAGGTCTTCCAGGACTTCTACAAATAATAATATATGTCTCTTATTATGAAAAGTAATATTCCAAAGGAAAGGGCAAAATTGAAAATCTAAGCCTACTGGAATACGAATGGATGATATTAAATATGAACTCAGCCAACAGGAACATAAAGAGTGAAATTAAATATGGTGTAGAACCCACTGGGATTCTGAAATAGCAAAACATGTTAGACCAAAATTGAAGAAAAATGAAAATTGTATAGTCTTTAGCTAATCATGATTTAGGGCTTATGGGGGCTGGCAAATTCATATTTAAAAATAAAAATACTCAAGAATAAATGATCTAAAATATTGACCAGCTAAAGAACACTAACAATGCATATTCCTCCCAGTACTCACATATGTATATATATATATATATATATATATATAAACACATGTAAAGTTTACACATATAAACATGTGCATTTATTTGATTGATTATGCTTTTTTTCATTAGAGTGAGATCACTGGGTAATGAAATTTAGACATCCTGCAGCCCCAGAGAAAACCCAATAGCTGAATCTATTCTTAGATGTTAAATCAAAATAAACTCTTAAGTAGACAATACCTAATATCTATCAATTGTTTATTTGCCATCAGAAACCTTATTAAGTACCTTATATACAAGACTCATTTCATACTTAAACCCCACTCTTAAATAATGACTATTATAAACACTATTTTAAAGATAAGAGAATTTTGAACTGTTGGGGACAATGTGATGAATGGCACTGGTGAACAATTACCATATGGAGAAGGTCGGAAGGCAGGATGGGATAGACCCATCCCTCAGGTCATTGAAGTTCTTCTATGAATGCAGTTGTATCTGAGCTTATATTAAGAGCAGACTTTTGACAAATGCCTTCCAATGTTTGACCTTTGTCACTGATATTTTATTATGCTGTTGTTACAATTGATGTATTTACATTATAGCTAAATGATGAGATTGCTCAAAGCTGTAGACTATATTATAAGTGCATAAACAATATATGTCATATTACATAAATAATAGGTAAAGTATCATAAAAAGACTACATTGTGTCAGATGATGGAAACTGGAAACTGGTCTTAGCTTTATATGAACAATAATATTACTACAGTCAAATCATCTAGACTTCTACCCTCCTAGTACATTACAGTACAGTATAATCTTGCACTTCCACTTTTTGCTCTTCTTCCACTTATCCTTCTCTCTATCTTAAAATGATTTGCTACAACAAAATATCATAGGCTGGGTTACTCAAAGAAAATACATTTATTTCTCACTGTTTTCAGGGTTGTCAAATCTGAAATAGAGCTAATGATAGATTTGCTGCCTGGTGACTTTTCTTCTCCTGACTTGTAGACAGTTGTTTTCTTGGAGTACCTCAATGTGTCTGAAAGAGCCCTGTTTCTTCTTACTCTTACAAAGACATTAGTCATGGCATGAGCAACCTGTTGTCTTGAAGTTCTGTGAACTTAATTACCTATAAAAGTCCCCACCCCAATTAGCTCCACACTGGAAATTAGGACAACAGCCATGCAATTTGGAAGGAGCATATTCAGGCCATAACAGTCCTCTCTAGTCTTGTGAGAATTGTTTTTCTTCACAAATGGTTATGATCGTGTGTTTGTTACATTTTCAAGTAGACTTCTAGTATTTACCTAACTCCAAGCTTAATATTCCAAAGTAAGTTGTTTTGGAATTAATTTTTAAGCAGCTGACTTTTGGAATGGTGTAGAAGTTTTTGTATCATAAATATTAACATGCTCATTTAGGCTTGAACAGAATGATTAAAATTTCAGTAGAAAAAATCTTGCCAGAATAGATTGTCTAGAACACTTTTGAAAACTGTGACCAAAGGAAACAAACTTTTCTCCTGATCATTAGTCTTATGACACAGACGAAATCTGTTATTTAAGTGGCTAGTGTATGGAATTGATTTCTGTGTACTGTTTAAAGTTTTCAGCTTTCTTCACTATAGTAAGCAATACAGTTGATAAAAATAATGAAAGCATTATAAAATATAACATTCATCATTTCTGGTAGCCAATATCTTTAAAATTGACTTTAATGTAGCAGATGATTTTAAATTTGTACAAAAGTTTCATAATCAAATTTGTTTTGTTATATAAATTACTGTTAACATGTTCAGTATATATATATGTATGTATACACACACACACACACACACACACACACACACACACACACGGGCTGTAAGCCAGTGGCTTATAACTGTAACACTAGCTACTCATGGAACTGAGATCTGAGGATAGTTCTTCAAATCCAGTGAAAGAAAGGACAGTCTGCGAGAGTCAAACTTCACAATTAACTACCATAAAAGACCAAAAGTGGAGATATTACTCATATGGTAGAGATAGCCTTGAGGGAAAAAACAAAAACAAAAACAAAAAAACCTCAGGGACAATTCCTAGGCCCTAAGTTAAAGCCATGGGTCTACCAAGAAAAGTAAGCAAAGAAAGAATGAGAGACAGAGAGGGAGGGACGGGGGCGGGGGGGAGAGAAAGTAGGGAAGGAAGTTAGAACAATAGGAAGAAAGGAGAATGAGAAACAGAGAGGAAGGAAGAAAGGAAGGAAGGAAGAATTGAAAGAAGGAAGGAAAAGGAAGAAAAGAGGAAAAGAAAGAAAGAAACAAAGGAAGAGAGACAAGAGAGAAAGAAAGAAAACAAAAGAAAACAAAAGAAAAGAAAGAAAGAGAAAGAAAAAAAGATGCAAAAAAGAAGCAAAGAAAGAATGAAGGAAAGATTAAATGAGGGATTTTGTGATGATATTATTATTCTAAATTAGTTACATATCTTCCATAACAAGACTTACAAGAGGCATAAGAATCATGTTTAATGTTCCAATCACAGGTTGGAATGGCCAGTAAGTCATGAACTGCAGCAGTCTTGGAATAACATGAGAAATGATTCTCTGAAAGATGTCAAAAGAATGTAACTGATTTTAGATTTCTGTTACCTAGAACTATAAGAGAATGTAACTGATTTTAGATTTCTGTACCCCAAAAATTGTTGTTTTAGAAAATAACCTAGGGATATTTTTGTCATTACAACAAGACAAAAGTAATAATAAAATAGCTCTTATTCCTATCTATTCTATCCTATTTTTAGTAGCTAACCAAAACACATTTTATTATTAAACAAGGTGTTGATATTTGATACTACTTTTTTTAATTTAATTTTATTTTATTTGTGAACATACTATACAGAGGGGTTACAATTACATGGGCAGGATAATGCCTACATTTCTTACCAAGCATTGCAGCCTCCTCCTTTGTTTACCCTTCACATCCCTTCCCAGCCTCCCCCCTCCCCCCCAATCCCAATCCTTCTCCTTC
>NW_012267289.1:7464157-7483464 GCF_000151885.1 Dipodomys ordii | reverse complement strand
TCCCGCCCCCCCCCACCCCGCACCGACATTGTAAAGCTCCTTTTCGACATGACAACTTGTACTTTTCATTGTTGCAACAGGTCCACCTTTTTAAAAGAAGTAAATTTGTGGATTCCCTAATAAAATGTTATCAAAGGTCATGTGAGCCTCTATCATCAGTACAGAAGGATCTAACTCATTTTTTAAATTGTTAAATAGCACTTTGTAGCACACACTCTATACAGAGTATCTAACCCTATATTTCTTTAAAAATCTGGTAAAATTACTATAATAAAACTTAAATGTAAAACAATATGCTAATTTAACTTTGAACATATGTTGATTTAAACATTGGTCATTTGTAACATTTTTTATTTTGTGTGTCAAATATTTCTGCTTCATCAATTTTGATAATTTATGCTTTGCTATATAACACATGTCACTAGAGAATAATATTCTTTAATCTCTCATAATTTTTATACTGTTTGCTTTCTTTTAGTAGTAGTATCTCTTCTGTATTCTCCATGGATATGTTAGATTTGTGGACATATGTATTTTAAACTTGACTCTTCATTATCTAATTTATCTACAAGTACTTTATTTGATAATAAATTAAAGAGAAAATGTATATATTGTCGTCACTTTTTTCATTTCATTATCTCTAGTAGTAATTGTTATTAATTTTTCCTTTTGGATGTATTCCTTCTGTTATCTCTGTACAATTCCTATAGATTTCTAGCCAATAAATTCATATTTCAGGTATCAGTGCAGATAAAGACAGATATAGACACATCTCTCAACCCAGGCAGCAATCACTCACTAATATTTTAGCAAACATACACACAATGAATAGTCACATGTATATAGTGCCTTTGATCACATAGATTTTCTGTTTGTTAGAGCAGAAAATGTTAGGTCTTGCTAGGATATATGGTTGCCATGAATTAAGTTGAATTTCTATGGTTAAGAACAATAGGAAATGGTGTTACACAGTTACAGTTATGACCAGTTTCTCCTGTGTTCTAATCACCTAGATAAGATATTTAAAGGGACTGGGAAGGTGGCTCAGTGGTAGACTGCTTGCCTTGCATGCATGAGGCACTCGGTTCGATTCCTCAGCACCAAATAATCAAAAGAAAAAAGCCAGAAGTAGTGCTGTGGCTCAAGTGGTAGAGCGCTAGCCTTGAGCTGCAGAGCTGAGGGACAGTGCCCAGGCCCAGAGTTCAGGCCCCATGACCAGACCCCCCCAAAAAAAAAGATATTTAAAATACATTTACTTTTTCCATTCCTTATTGCTTCAATGTATTTTAAATTAATCAAACAAGTCTGGTTCTTTTTAAGGAAATGTTAGTTTACCAACTATCACTTTACAATTTCCAAATCATAATAATATTATTGATTTTGAAGTCAATTAAATGAATTGAAACATTCATTACCACTCTTCATTACCACCACAATACAGTCTTCATCTTTGTGGTGCAGTAGTCCTGAGTTACTGCCATTTGGTTATCACTTTTTTTATGATTACTTAACTTAATAAACATAGATGATATCTACTCCAAATCTATGTTTGTCCATAAAAAGTCATTTCTGTCTCTAATGGATGAACAGCAATTTGAATTTATCTCCTTTGTCTCAGTAGATAATATTTCATTGACTATTGAATTTTAATATTATAAATTTAAAAGATATTAGTCAGCTTATCTTTCCAATGAAAGTTATTTGCCTTTATAGAAGCTTATAAGATTTTGTATTTACCATTGGAATTCAAAAATTTCACCAGGCTATATTTAAGTAACTGCCCTTTGTTATTAATCCTCTCTGAGACTCAGAGAACCTTGTCAATCTCAAGCACACATCTTTCTTCAAATACAAGAAATTTTCTTTATTTGTTTAAATATTACCTCTCCTCTATCATTTCTTGTACTTTCTTTTCATGATCTCTTTTTATACACATGAAATTGCTCCTGCCTCTGCTCTCAATAACTCATCTTTTCAGTAATGTTTACTTCAGTTAGAATGCTTACACATGTACTGCAGTTCATCCGTAGATAATTTTTAGATCTGTGTGGTCAACTTACATTGAATGATTTATAAATTGTATCTATCTATCTACCTATCTGTTTGCTAATTGAAGATTTTTAACTTGAAAATTATTTCTTATTTGTTCTTCATCAGTTCTTTAATGTCCTTGAATAATCTTCACAGGAGAATATTATTTTGCTTATTTATATTTCTGACATTTCTATGGATTCTATAATTTCCTATTTCCATTTTTAAGTTTTCTGGTATGCTTTGTTCATTCAGGACTTTCAAACACCCTGATATCACAAGGCTTGCTGGCTTAGTCATCATTAGCCAACTCAGAAAACTGAACCTATCAGGGCAAATAAATTTATGGTCCTGTATGATTTTATCAATTCACTCAAGGTATCAGGGATATCTTTCTCTAAGGGTTCAGATTCCCAGTTAATTCTATAATACCGGAAAAGTGCAGAATAATCTTGTTTGATCAATTTCTCTGGGTCAACTTAAATCTTTTTATATTGTTTGGAAATACCTTCATCTCTGAATCACAGAAACCGAGGAAAGTGGGGGAGGAGAAGCTGGGGGCTAAATAAGCTCTTGCATAGAAACAAGTTTTGGAGTTCCAGTGAATAGTCCTATATTTCACACCAAGTGTGCCATCATAGTACAGAGAGAAAAAAATCCAGGTAGTTTGGTTAAGGAGACAGAGTTGAGCACTTGCCAGTGTCAGCAGAGGAAGCTACTGCCATGGCTGCCATATCAACAGAGAGAACCCAGGACAAATATGCCCAAGGTGGTACATGAGCAGTTTCTATAAACCACCAGCAAGAACTGACAAGGAAATTTTCATCCAACTGACAACAGACAGTGGCAGACCGTGGGCGGCCCCGGAAACCAAAGGAAAAGTTTGAGTACCTGCAAGATATCCTCACTTCCCATGGAGCAATGGTTCAAAGGTATCTTCTCACCTACCCCTGGGGAAGAACTCCATGTTTGATACTGAGAAAGACCGGGCCGAGCAGATAGCCTGTAACTCAGGACTTGAAAGAAAACAATAGAAGCCATATAATAGTTCACAGGAGCCTGACATGCAGGGCACACCTCCACCCAGGGAAATGTTGCCCTTCCCAGGGAGAGGAAGTCCGTGGAGGAGTGACTTTCTTCACTGGGTAACAGAGCCAGATGCTGCCCCACCTCACTCACTGCAGCACAGGCAGATACCTGGAGGATAAAAGAAAAACATTTGGAAACTCAATACATATAAATCCTGAGAATGGCTCCAGGCTGGGCTGTGTGAGTGTCTCAGGAGCTAGCCCTTCAGGAAAAAGCTACTGATTGCTGACAGGCCTCAACCCTACCTACAACCTGGTCTCACCACAACAAATCCTCAATAGAGGAAACAGTTGTCTCATTCTTTTGTGATACTCAATGCAGATTCACCTCCAACTCAACTAGCCTGGGAGGAGGGTCATAAAGCACCTGGTAAGGCAGAGCTTCCTTCTGCCTTCTCAAACTGATTTAAGAAACCAGTCAAGCCACCGGAAAACCAAACACCACAAGCAAACCAGAGACTCCATCGAGAGACTGATTACGGACTAAGAGGAGACACAAGATTCTGCTCCTCCCTCCCAAAATTGAAGAACTCTTTTTTTTATCTAATTACTAAAAAAAAACGTTTTTAATTGTTTTCTATTTTTTTCATCACTTTTCTTTTAGGTTTCTTTTTAAACTATCTTTTTGCTCCTTTCCACTTTGGTCCTTTTTAGGTTTTTATTTGCTTTACTTAATAACTCTTCTGTTCATCTCCAGGTATTTACTCATCTTTGTTTATTAGACCTTATCCTTCATTGTGTGCATAATTTATTCAGATATCAACTATCAATTCACAAACTCTCAGCCTTAACTCCTTTAATTATAGTATTATTTCTTTATACTTATGTAATTTTTGTGTGTCTTTTTTTATTTTTCCTTTTTCTGTATCTCCTCCTTTCTGTCTATCCCTTTCCTCTCTCTGGATTTAGATCTTGGTTATATTCCCTTTCTCCCTTTTCCTCCTCTCATTTCTCTAACTTTATTTTCTCCTCACAATTCTTCCTAAACATTATTTCTTGTCTGCTGACTTCTTTGACTTTCTTAGTCCATTGATCCCTAGTTGTTGTTGTTGAGCTAGATTGTATCTGTTGAACTAGATTATATATGTACTAATTTTGACTGTGTCAAACAATCTGTGCAACTACAGGGCTCTGGTTGATGATTTCCTTAGAATGGTGTTCTAGTGTGGAGTTGGCTTTGCTTTCATGCTAAATGGGCAGAAAAAGCTGGAGAAACACATGAAAAATGGCAAGTCCAGGTATCTCAACTCCCACTCAGGATAATTAGCTAACAGAGCAATTAATGAATAATCCAGAGGAGAGTTCCCAAAATGCTCTAAAAACACTACTGGTAAAAATGCTGAATGAAAAGATTGAAAGCTGCAAAGGACTCTGTGTGAGCATGATATAGAAATGCATAAGCATGATAAGGCTGACCAAAGTTTAACACAGAAATTTCATGAGCATATGAAGGCTAATCAAAGAAACATTGAGGAATTGCATGCATGGGATGAGAAGAAACAAAGATTAATAGAGACATTAATGGAATCCACAAACAGAAAGCTGGAGGAATCTATGGAAGCCACAAAAGGAATGCTGAATATAGTCCAACAGAAGGAAAGGGAGTCCAATGAAACTATAACCAATAAACTAAGGGATTTGAGAATGAACACTGACAACCAAATTAAGGAGGTAAAGAAGTCCATGCAAGATCTAAAACAAAACTCCAACAGAATTTGAAGCCATCAAATCTGAGCAATTAGAAGGAAAGGGAAAAAAAATATAGAAAGTCTTGATAGTAGGTTAGACTATGCAGAAGATTAAAACTCTGGGATTGGAGAGTACCTAGACATTATAGAGAAAGAACACATAAGTATTAAAGACAAATCAAAGATATATGGTAGATCTACTCTACATTTAGAAGAAACCATCTAACGGCCTAATTTAAGGCAAATGGGTATAGAGGTGGGCCCAGGGACAGAGGTAAAGGTCTAGGAAATTTATTTAACAGGATCTTACCAGAGAACTTCCCAAACATGGATAGGCCCATTCAGGTACAAGAAGCCATTAGAACCCCAAATAGACCAGACCAGAACAGGACACCCCATCATCAAATTGTAATACACACAGGATCAATTGAGAACAAGGAAAGGATCCATAAAGCTGTCAGGGAGAAAAGTTTAATCACCTATAAAGGAAAAACAATCAGGATAACTTTAGATTTCTCAGCAGAGACAATGAAAACAAGAAAAGACTGGAATGATGTATGCCACACCCTAAAGACAATCAGCTATCAACTAAGAATACTATACCCAGCTAAACTCTCCTTCATAAAGGAAGGACCAATAAAAACCTTCCATAGCAGAGAAAAATCCACCAAAACAGCCCTACTTAAAGATATCCTACATATAGAAAACCAACAAGAGCACAATAAAGTCCAAGAACAGAGCTGAAGACCAATGGAATAAAACTGAAGACCCAGAAATGAACCACTATATATATATATATATATATATATATATATATATATATATATATATATAAATATAATGGAATTCTATGCCTCCAACAGAAAGAATGACATCTCCCTCTTTTTTACGAAATGGAAAGACTTAGACAAAAATATATTAAGTGAAGTATGTCAGGTCCCCCAAAACATAGGTGGCATGGTTTCCCTTATTTGCAATAACTAGTATTTGTCTGAGACAAGCAGAAAAGATCAGATAAGATGATGTTAGGTAAAATGAACACTAAGATAAGGACACAACTGTTTTTTTCTTTCGTGCTATTGTTTCTAACATATTTATAAGGTGATTGTTTTGTAGCTTTGGACAAGTTCTTATTAGAACATTAGGAATCATCTCTTGAGATTACTTGTTTCTCATCTCACATCTAGTGACAGAAACAGCGATAAAGTACTTTAACAAAATTATCAATATAACTGTGGTCTTGTAGTTCAATTTTTCTACTTTTCATCCTATGTTTGCTACATTGTATCCTTTGACTCACATCTCTGTTCTTAACTCGAATTAATCTCCTTGTCTATTTACATGGGCAGTTGATAAAACTTTTCCATATATGACTAGAAATCAGTTCAAACCATGTCAAAATGTGTATAATGTAAGATATAAAATGGAAAATAATTTGTCAGAGTTGTCTCTTCCAAAAACCTGTAATACTTAATGAAGTTTCTTTATGTTTGGGTAGTAAAAAGAAAACTGAAGACATTATTTATTATTCTAAGTCATTTTGAGCATCAGTTTAAAATTGTATCATGTATTTTGTAAGTATTGAATAATATATAGAATGATATGGATTTGTAGATTCACAAATGAAGTTTAGATGTCTTGATACATTTGTTGTTAAGGGGATCTTTCAAAGCACTTCAACCCTCAAATCATTGGAGAATTTCAATATTTTTGCATACACACTGAATAAACAATTTATACAAAATTCAAATAGAAACTGTGAGCTGATATGGTTCATTTTCCTATTTGCTCCTCCTCCATGTCAGAATACAGATAGAAACTCCAATAGAAGTTTCTGGTAGATATTTGGGTGGAGCAGATCGCAGAATTATTAGTTATCCTCAAGAGATTTTAAAGATAAAGAATAGAGAATAATGAATTTTGCTCCTGGCATTGTCTAACATTTCTAGTTCATATTTCTCAGTCATGAGATGAAGTAGTGTTTTACTGTATCTTAATTAACTGGTTTATTCAGGATTCTAATGTCTTCCTAAAGACACCTTACTGAAGTTATTAAATCATATCACATTTTATAGGTTGGTAGATGCTCAGGGAAAAACTACAGATACAAAAAGATAAAAGAATTATTAAAGAGAATACAAAATAATTAAAGATCATTTAATCCAAAAGCTTTGAGAAAGGAGAAATATTAGCAAATTTGAAAGCAGTAGTGATTACAGTGTAGATAACTGAACTCATACATGAAAAGTCAAAGTATTATCAAATATAATATTTATTTACAATCATTTCATCCATATTTAATAATCTTTGTAAATAATGAGCTTTCAATTTCAATTTATTAGCATTGTGTTTCTTATGGAAATTATAAGCAATTGTGGTTACATATGTTAATTTATCTCATTTCCTTTCTTCCCATGACATGTATTTTTGGAGTATCTTGGTTTTGAAAAAGATCATTTATTCAGTGAAGGAATCCAAATAAAATCAGAAATACCAATTCAGTTATCTACTTTGTTCTTACATGCTAGGTTCATGTTGAAATGACTGGAACTATAAAATCAAAGCAAATTCATCTATTGAGTTAAGTTTTATACAGTTAACCTATAGAGTTTTTGGATCAGTAAAACCATTTTGTAGATTTAAG
The DNA here is from genome assembly GCF_000151885.1 of Dipodomys ordii. NCBI lineage: Eukaryota > Metazoa > Chordata > Mammalia > Rodentia > Heteromyidae > Dipodomys > Dipodomys ordii. The sequence goes on along the minus strand of NW_012267289.1, from coordinate 7,476,013 downwards.
AATCTAACCCTTGCTGATTTTAGCCTTTAATTTTTTTTAATGTTTGAAACTACAATGTGCTGCAACCTACCCTAAATAGCACAGAGGCAGTAAAGTGTGTACAGCTGTGCATAGCATGAATTGACATTATAGGGATTCATTTTTTGCTTTTACAGAGCCTCTGATGTGGAGCTCAACATTTCTTTGAACTGTTGTTAACTAGTTATTGTACTTTTGATACATAAGTCACATGAAGGGAGCTTTTGAACATAAAATTTATTTGGTATTTCACTGAATATAGTTAAAATTTGGGGCGCATTGGCATTTTCTTATTCGATTGGTCAGAGGACTATCTTGAGTTCATGTTTTATAGACCTACGATTAAAAGCTTATAAATATGCATATAGATGCGTACTTCTGCATCAGATATATGAATATATGTATATATAATATCACATTTTTCTCAATTGATGAGTAAAAACCATGATATTTCACATATATTGTGCTTACCATTTTTAATAGATTCTTTCACATAAGCCTAACTTGTTACCAAATGTGCAACCAGAGAGAAAAACTTCATCATACAGAAGCTCAGTGGAATATTTCTCCTGCAGGCCAAATCTGAGAGACAAGATTGTTACAGGGCTGCTCTGTCCATTGGTTTTATAGATTATAGGCTTTCAGAATAACAGAGGGCAGGTGGCAGCAGTTAATTTGGTGCCAAGATGAATCAAGTTCCTTTTGGGCTACATATTCTTCTGGTGCTGCATCAATGGTACAGGGTAAGATAATGGAATTATGGAGAGAAAAGGTTTCCTTTGGCTTACAGTTTTGGAAGATCCAGTCTATGTTCAGATGACCCTTTGCTTTGGTACTCAGATGAAGAGTGGCATGAATATGTGGCAGAGCAAAAAGTACTTACCACATAGCTATGAACAAAAGATAAGAAAGTGTGTACCAAGGAGAAGCAGAAAAAATAAATGTCACATTCACAAAGTCAAAGGATTTAGGGACTTCTTTCAATTACCAAAATAATGAAGTCTCTATAAAACTTGTAGGAATTTCTCCATAACTCTCATTAAAACCAGAAAGATCATTACTATTTCTCATAATTGTCATGATATAAACCAAGTGTAATACACCCATGGTCTCAGTGTGGCTAGAATGTCTTTTACTAAAACAAAATATGAAGACACTAACATTAATATATTCTGATAATATGTCAGGATAGTTCTTTTTCAGTCTCAATAACCTTTTACGTTTATCTGAAAAGATAGCAAAGTATCATATAACTATAAGATACCTTGTTCTTCATCATAGTAGGTAAATACACACATTCAATATTGAATATGTTGACATTCTGTCACAAATATAAACCTTATTATGGACAGTACTTTGTTTTGATCTGCAGAACAATAAATTTAAATACTATATAATACTTGGTATACTAGCAATGAAATCTCTGAATATGTTAATTTTCATTTAATAATATATGTTGAGCCGGGTGCCAGTGGCTCACTTCTGTAATCCTGACTACTCAGAGGCTGAGACCTGAGGATGATGGTTCAAAGCCAACCCGGGCAGGAAAGTCCATGAAACTCATCTCCAATAAACGAACAGAAAATCGGAAGGTGTGCTGTGGCTCAAGTGGTAGAGCACTAGCCTTGAGCCAAAGAGCTGAGGGACAGTGCCCAGGCCCAGAGTTCATGCCACACAACCGACAAAAAATAAATAAAAAATAGAAGTTATACCATTGGGGGAGGAACATACAAAGTAACGACAAAATCACATGGTATATTATAAATATGTTAGAAACAATAGCAAGCAAGCAAAAAGATATTTGTGTCCTTATTTTAGGGTTCATTTTGCTTAACATCATCTCATATGGTCATATGTACATAGCATGTGGCCTTTCTGTTTGTTCTACACATGTACTAGTTATTGCAAATAACCCCCTAATTTCAGTGTATTTTATGTTGGTGCCCTTCATCTTGTATATAAACTTCTCTAATTCAGGGAAGGGAAGGGAAAAAAATCCAGTGTAAGACCCAGAGTTCAATTCCAGCCATAGCATGAAAACAATAACATGAAAAATCAAATTACACTTGCCATGTAATTTGCCTGTAAGGAAATATAAAATCATGTACACTATATCTAATTGATGAGGGCAAGATTTTTCACAGCCCTGTGACACCGTGGTCCCAGCTCAAATGTGTAAAACTGTAATTCCATCAGCACAGATGGTGAAGGAAGCTGGTGGTGGACCCAGAGGCTATCACATATGGTTGTGAATTTGGTAGCAGCACAAAACAACCTGACAGAGGGAACCAGCAAATGGCTGCTATCTATGGCACTGCTCACCTAGCCGTGGCCTCTGGGGAGCATTGTCCTGGACACGGACCTTGTATATTCAGTCCAGAGTGTGTTATGTGCCAGTAGTGGAATGATAACTTGAGCCTCTTATTGCAATTCTAATATGGCAGGAACAATCAGCATTTGAGGTTTGTTCAGTCATTGAATAGTGATGAAATTTGGCAGGAAATAGGAATCATTCTAAATGACTGTTTTGGCATTTAGCAATAGAATTCTCGTACAGGGGATCCTCTCCAAATGAGGCACCTTAGAAAAACATTTTTATGGCTGGTAGAAAAGTACACAGTTTTGAAACTAAGACATGAAACTTAGTTTTCCTTTGTTGTGGATTTTCTAAAAGTTAACTAACAATTCCAAACTTCTTCCTTAAAGGTCAGATAAGTTGATGTTAGGCCAAATGAACCCAAAGATAAGGGCTCAATTTTTTTTCTTGCTATTGTTTCTAACATATTTATAAGATATTATTTTGTTGCTTTGTATGTCCCTCCTCCATGGTATAACCTCTGTTATCACTGTATTTGATGTTGGTATAATTTGTGTAGGGGAAGGGAAAAAACTAATCGTTTAAATAGGGATACAGGTGGACCCATTGCAACAACGAGATGTACAAGACGTTATATAGAAAAAGGAACTTTACAACTTTGGTGCTTGAGGGGGAGTGGGGTGTGGGGGTGGGACAGGGGGCAGGGTGGAGATGGGAAGGGATGGGAAGGGGAAACAAAGAAGGAGGCAACAATCCTTGATAAGAAATACACTCGTTACCTTGCTCATGTAATTTTAACCCCTCTGTACAGTATTTTCACAATAAAAGAGAACAGAGAGTCGTTATTGTTGTTGTTCTTACTATTCTTTTAACATAGAGGGCCTGTTCTAGCAGGAATGATTTTTCCTAACAGTAAAGAGGTAGTCTCAGCTTCTGTTGATTTCTGCAGACTAGAAGTCTGGTGGCATTCTTCCTTCTTTAAACAGGGTTGTACTACTCCTTGTAGCCTGACTCTTGGCCTCTAAAATAGGATCAAGATACTTGTGGTTCTTTAATTGTAATTGAGAGCTAAATCTGTGGTTTCAGATGCTGGCACTTCCATTACTTTCTTTGGCAAGTGAAATGCTACCACTCAATGACTTCTAAATTTCAACAGTCCAGAAGGCAGTGGAGAAAAAAAAAAAGAAAACCCAAAAACAAAAACAAACAAACAAAAAACTTCTGTTGCTCAGTTTTCCAGAAGAAAGCGAAGGTTGATTTTACCAATTCTGAAGGACCAAAGTAACAGAAAAAAAAATTCTAGGATGGAATTAGCTCATGAATTTTCACTTAGATTTCTTACAAATACATTTTCCTACCTGTAGACTAGAGTTTTTTTTCTTTTTCATACTAAGGTAAGAACATGGTGATGACATGAGGTAATGAGGCTTTGTGGATAAAGGAGAAGTTTGAAGAATTTGAATTATGAAATACAGTTCTGTTCAACAATCAGTATATCTTATCACATAAAATCCAACTTTTCTCTTATGTTGGACTGGTAGCGTCTACGTTATGTAGATTACATATATAGACATATTATATAATCTAATAGCATGTGAGAAAGAAATAGATTTGGAATTTTAAATGCCAAGACAAGGAAGTGCCATGGAAGTAAAGGCACTGTGTGGGCAGATGCTTTCTCTAGGTGCAAAGTTTGCTATGGGTAGCGGTGACTGTAGTGGAAAAAGAGTACATGCAAGTGGTGTAGGCTCTCTAACTTCCAGCAGGCATCGAACAGACCTTGGAAAATCAAAGATCTAAAAATCTAGGTCATGACTTCTTAGAACTTACAACCTAAAAGAGATCACCATACAAAGAGAGGAGAAACAGGTGAAAGGAATCCAGTCTATGGAATTATCAAGCAAAAGTTTACATAGCAATGTATAAAATTTCTATTTATATCACTCTCAGCTGGTGTCCTACATTGACTATTTTTACTCTCCTCTTTGTGCATACATATGGGAATCACTGAGATAGACGGTGTTTTACTTCAAGAAAAGCTCTATAATTATCTATAATTCTCCAATACTTTTTATTTTGCTTAGAAACAGCAATTACTTTTGGTTCTATTTTCTTTTGAATGATTACTACCAAGCTTTTATTTATTTATTTATTCATTCATTCATTTTTATACTGTATTTTTATTGTAGAGGTGATATGAAGAGAGACATACATGCCTCAGGTAATGAGTGCAATTCTTTTTGAACCATGTCTTCCCTTCCCTTGCTCTCACAGTTTTTCCATTTCATCCCACCCACAAGATACACATTTCATTTTCCACAAAGTGTCTAGTGAGTACCACTGTTGTACTTGTTTACTCTTTGTCCCACTTTTCTATGTTCCCTACCCTCCCAAAGACAAACAAAACAAAAGGAAAAGAAAACAAAAACAGCAGCAGCAACAACAGAAATCTCTTGTTTCCTTTTCTTGTAGTTCATTTTGTAAAATATTATTTTATATTATCATATACACATAGCTATTGAGCTATTGTGATCACATCTATGAATATCCTCCTTTGGCCTAAATACCAAGTTTGCATTTATTTTTGCCAGGGAAGGTAAAAAATTAATAGTTAAGTGAAAAGTAACTGCAGGTAGAATATGTTGAATGAATTTAAGAATATTTCATCCCTCTAATCTCCCATCAAACTCATTATTATCTTTCATCTTTATTTCCTACTTAGCTCACTAGTAATAATATTTCTTCCTTGATATCTCTCTGCCTTATCTTTGCAGTTACTTAATGGTTTAATAGCCTTACTTGAAATTTGATGAAAGAGCAAGACTTCCTTGTTTATTTATATTTAATCAGTTCCAAACATTCAATCTCCTTCATTTGCTGCACATGAGAGGTAACCAAGTGTTACTTTCAAAAGTCCAAACATTTTCTGAAGAAACTGAAGCATCACATAAAATTCAGAGCTAATGCTTAAAAATTAAGATTCTAATTTCTATCTTCCTTAAAAAAGGATGTAATGACAAAATGAGTCAAAGTAACCATGGGTCTCACTAGATTAGATTCAATTGTTTATATTATTGCAAATTGTATCTTTTTAATAAGTTAATCACAATCTCATTTGAAATGAGTTTTTACATGCACATGAATACATACAGCATACAGTACAGATTGAATCCTGTGGAAAAAAGAGTGAACCAACTATAAATCAATGATCAACTATCAAATCTGTTTATAACACAGATTTTTTTGCAAATTACAGTAACAGAATATTATATCAAGAGAAATTTTAAATTTTGGGGGAATGAGCAAGATTCATTTTTATTACAAACTCACAGCTTTCTGTAATATAGACATTTTAATATGGAGATGTGAAGTATTGAGACTATCTAACACTTAGCTTGTTAAAAAGAATAAAACAATGCTTTTTTGAGCAAGAGGTTCAGGTGCTCTTAGGAAGCAAATGGCCAATTCTTCATATTGAAGAGTTCATAGGACTTGCATGAGTTTCTCTAATAATCAACATTTATGCATAAGAAAGAATCTTCAGGATGAGTAAATGTAGGTTAATGAAGGCAATAGAAAAAACAATTATATTTCAGAAAAAAATAAGCAGTGAGAAGGAAGAAGCTTGGTTCTCAAGAGTATTTTTACTTCTAGTGACTCATTTATTTATTTCTATTTTAACATTGTCTTGATTGAGTGAAAATTGTAGTTAAAACTAGTGATAGTCACATCTGTCAAACTTGAAATTTATGTGAAGTTATAGAGAATAATTAAATACAACATCTTGAATTATAACTTTACTAGCTACACCATCAGCGTAAAATCACTTCTGTATACAATTATTATACTTTAAAGGATCACTTTCCAGGATGGTAATTTAAGTCCAAAAGCTATGACTGAGGAAACTAGAGTACCTTTGGAAATACAGAATCTCTATTATCTCTGAGACAAAATTAAAAATTAATTTTTTAAAAATCATTAAAACTTCCAGTTGCCAGTGGCTCATGATTGTATTCCTAGCTATGCAGAGGTCTGAGATCTAAGGATTGCAGTGCAAAGTGAGCCACTGTAAGAAATTTCATGAGACCTATCTATAATTAAACACCAAAACATTGGAAGTGGAGCAGTTGCTCAAGTGGTAGAAAGCTAGCCTTGAACACAAAAGCTCATGGACAGTGCCCAGCCCAGAGTTCAACTCCAGGATCGGCACAATGGATGAGCCGTTCAAGAATATTTATGGTAGTGTTGCTCAGTTATGAGTAAAAATATTATATCATTCTCAGGGAAATAGTTAGACCTATAAAACCCTACGTTAAATGTAGTAAGTCAGGCTCAGAAAGACAAAGGGCACATGTTTTTTTTTTCATATGTGGTTAGATTAAAATGTAAACATACATGAAAACATACTGAGTTATATGCATATAAACACAAACAAATTGACTAAAGTATGCCATGGTTAGGGGAGGATTCCAAGAGTATATATCCACCAGACTACTAATAAAGCATTTAACAAAGTGAGTGCCAGTTATCTTAAACCTGTTTTGTTGGGGTGTGGGAAATGGAGAAAAACTGAGGGAGAGAGTGAGCAAATAATCACTATATTTAATGTACATTAGGTAAAAAATCAACTATGCAAGTTGACAGTGGGAGTGCAATAGAGAAGAATGAGAAGAATGATGGAAAGGGTAATATTCATCACCATACTCATAACCTGACTTTTAGAACCAAAACCCCTTTCTACAACTGTGTAACAGGTTGACCAATTGTAACAATGAATTGTACAAGACACTATGTTGAAAATGAACTTTAAAACTTGGGGGGTGGTTGGAGGAGTTGGAGATGTGGGGAGGGAAGGGATGGTAAGGGAAACACAAAGGAAGGGGTAACAATGATCAAGAGGAAATGTACTCATTACCTTACTCATGTAAGTGTAACCCCTCTATACAGTATCTGTACAATATATATATATATATATTTGTTTATATATATATATATATATATAAACAAGATGAGGTTTCTCTTATTCATATTTGTATTTTTGAGAAATCAGAACTAAAGCTATTGCAAGCATTAGATAAATAATCTTTGAATAGAAGAGTAAAGGGATGACAAAGATCTCTGTTACTTGACTGCATGTTCACAATGGGAAAACAGAACATATATTTAGCCTCTGTTTAATTCTTAATGCATAGGAATATTAGGCACCTACACAATTTCCACAGCATGAAATGTCCACTTCAGACTCTGTTCACACTTTTACCTGGAATGCCAGGTAAAATGTACTGAAGATCATAGTGATTTTAACAAAGTTAGTAACCTTAGTCTGCTTTTACTTTCTACTCATGTATTAGTTAAGTGAAAAAATAAAATCAAAGCAAAGCAAAAACGATAAGTGACAATGACAGAATATGACACTTGGATCTTCAGAGAAGATCTGCCATGGAAAAATATGAGCTCTAGAATTTTTGAATACCATATCTCAGGCTGGTTGCTCAGTTTCTAATCTTGGTGAAAAAGTTATTGCTTACTTTTCTCATAGTTATGTGTCTGCATATGAACTGGGGTTTCATCATTCCAGTTAAGATTCATGCTCCCTAAATTGGCCTGTACTCATCAGAATGGCACGACTTTGTAACTTCTTACTCTGAATTTAGCTTCAAAGTACACTGCCCTTTGTAATGCTCCCAATCCCAATGCCAGTCTTTGCTAATCTTCAACCCTTGTATGTTATCACAGCCTGTGGGGCCTCTACCTATGGGTGAGCAGTGCCTCCTAGGGGCTTTTGGTTGAAGACCACAATACAAGAAGAGGATTAAGCCTTCTGGATACTCTACACAAATCTAATTACTCTTTTTATGGGCTGACCTTTATTAGTAAATTATCAATCAGTGCATCCTTGATTCTAATCTCCTTGATATTTTCCTCATGTATAAAAAAAGATATAATTGGAGGTTAACAGTTGACTTCAAGATGTTATTTTTTCTTAATCCCATCCTTTGAGACATCCTTGGTAGATCTGATTACTGACATTTACAACAATGTACTTTGAACTCTTGTAATGTCAGATAAAAGAATTTAACATTAGATCTTGACTTCTGAGAATAAGTTTTGTAAGTGCATTTTTATAGAGCATAGCATAAAGTCTCAGTATCTGTCTGAAAACTAACAAATTTATCAATACTTGAATAATGCCTAATGTGGTACCATATTGTTTTCAATCTCTTCCTCAAATATTTATTTTAAAAAATATGTTCCTTCAGTTTGCATAAACTCATTATAAATTTTGAATACATACAACAAATTATATACAAAAAAATTACTTTTCATATGCTTTTCTTTGTGGAAGAAGAATTAACTGATTTTAAACATATACATGAATTCAATTCTATATTATACAATCATAATATTCACATGCAATTTGGGAAAATACGTAGTATATTAATTAGATAACTTATGTGAGCATGGAAAGTGGTTTTAAAGGTTAGAACAGACTTGATTAGAAGACAGTGGGTGTTATCTGTGCGGGACCAAAAGTTTAAATGAGCATGCTAGCATTAGGTATCTTTGTCAACTTTGACAATACAATGGGTACATGCTGACAAATGCCTTGCAAACAGTTTTGTGGAGAGACTGTTATTAAAATTAATGAGATCAAATTCCACTTTAATACAGGAGTCTATAAGATTTTATCTTGCCTTAAGATCATGATCTCATTGATAGATATAGAGAATAAGAAATAGTGGGAATGCAAAATTTCTGATTGAGGTTTATATATACTTCCATTGTTGGGTAACTCAGACACTGGTTTTGAAATTGTATTTCCATGACATGAATATTATTTTAACTTATATTCCATAGACTATATACAATAAAAACAAGCATTCATTCTTCCTGCTAAAACATTCAAAACTTTTCTCTTTTGGAATATTCAGATATTGCTCTGGACTTTAGGTACCCTATTGTGCAAGTGAACAACAGATCTTATTTTTTATTGCATTGTAAGTTTCTACGCATTGATCAACCTTGCCCATGGTCTCCTTAGTAACTACTGCTCCACTCTCTACTTTGAAAAGATCAATTTTTAATTGACTATTTGGTGTTGGGAATTAAACCCAGAGCCTCATATTTCTAAGGCATTCCCTCTGTCACTAAACCCATACCCAGCCCCATATGAACATATCTGCATACGTTTATAGAATAGGATAATTAAATACATGTATAAAATGAGCAGTGATTAAATTTGTGTAATTTGTATTTTTCATCTCCTTCAACATTTACCATTGTTATGGACTGGGAAAATTCAGTTTCTTCTTTATGTACCCATTAAAGGCTATCTCATAAATTGATGTGGGTGGACAATAGTTCCTCTATAGTCCTAATTGATTTTTGTGTAGGTACCTATGACATAATATCTTTTTAGGCACTTTCCTTTACTCTTGTTAGTCTCTAGGGACCACTATCCTATAAATTTGGGAAGTTTTGAGCTATTGTTTGTTTATAGTTTCTCAAAGATTTTCTCTTCTCCTAGAACTCTTTAGAAGATTATTATTTTTAAAATGTATTTTTCTCAAAACACTTGTCTTCAAGTTCAGAAATTATTTCTTCTGCTTCATCTAGTCAATTACTGAAATTCTTAGTTGTATTTTTCTCATTACATTGATGGAATTCTTCAACTTTTCATTTTATTTTAGTGTGGGTGGGGAAGGAGGAGGATGCACTCTATCACTAGAGCCACAGATCCACTCCCAGGTGTTTTGCTGGCTAACTGGAGAAAAGTGTCTCATGAACTTTCTTGCCTGGGATAACTTCAAACCCCAACCTTTAGTAGCTAGGATTTTAGGCTTGAACCTCTGGTGCCTAGCTTGTTTGGTTCTTTGTTTTGTGGTTCCTATATTTTCATTAAATTTCTCTTTCATAACTTAAACTGTTGAATTATCTATATGTATTATTTTTAGTTTGCTCATTTTCCTTAGGATCATCATTATATATTTCTTTCATACACATGTTTTATTGGAAAACCTATATATGGAGAATTTTATGGTGCTCTGGAGGAGTTATTTTTTTTCCTTTCTTGTGTTTCTCATATATCCTTCCTAATATCGATACCTTCACATTTAGGGGACCATCTGTCTAGCCAAGTTAAAGGAATTGTTCTCACCAGAAAATAATTTCCTTAGGTGGGTCAGAGGTCAGTAAAGAAATATCAGGATATTGAGGTGGTTTTGGAAAATGTGCATCAGGTAGTCTGGTGAGAAAATTGTTATACTTACTAAGTTTCGATTAACTTCCAACATGAAATTTTTTTTTGCTTTTTTAAAAAATGTACTGTTCCAGTCTGTCTCTGGTTAATTTTCGCTCCTTCATCACCAATCCTGGAGGCAGGGACTAATTCAGCTTCCCTGCCTTCTCCCTGTCTGTTGTGATGACCAGAGTTCACGGGTACCTGCTGAAGTGCACCTTGAACTTCAAGTTGTTTTTATTTCTTTTGATCTTGACAGATTTGGCATCCTTCTTTCTGGCCTTGAGCAGAAAATCTTTGATCTCTTCGATTTTGGAAGGCATGGCAAAGCGTGGCCTGAGCCTGAACCAGCACAGACACTCACAACAAGTGACCTGAGCCAAAGAGACTGGAAGAGAATGACAACTTTTTCACTTTTAATAATAGGAAACCTCTCTCATTCCTTCAGTGAGAATGTTAATGTTGTCTCATCTCTAACTCTTTGAACAAAAACCAATGGTATCAATATTGTGGATAAGTTTGCCTTCAATCAGCATGCTTGAGGCTTTTGAAAGCTTTTTCTTTAAGAATTCTACATGGAAAGAAATTTTATTCTACTTTCACCACCAAAATTTTTTGTTTATCTACATCATTTTCACCCTTGTTTACCAACTTTCTTTTTTTTTCTACTTTACTTCTTGCTCTATTCTTTTGTGGGTGTATGTGTCTGTGTGTGAAAATACCGTACATCAACATATCTGAAAGTTTCTGCTTGTCTCAGACATATACTAGTTATTGTAACTAAGGGAAACCATGGGACCTATGTTTCTGTGGGCCTGGCTTACTTCACTTAATATAATTTTTTCCAACTCTTCCATTTCCTAACAAATGGGGCAATGTCATTCTTTCTGATGGAGGCATAGAATTCCATTGTATATATACCACATTTTCTTGATCCATTCATCAACTGAGGGGCTTCTGGATTGGTTCCATATCTTAGCTATGGTAAATAATGCTGCAATAAACATAGTCGTGCTGGTAGCTTTAGTGTGGTCTTGTTTGTGATCACTTGGGTAAATGCCCAAAAGTGGGATTGCTGGGTCATAGGGGAGTTCTATGTGGAGTCTTTGAGGAGCCTCCATACTGCTTTCCAAAGTGGTTGAACAAGTTTACACTCCCACCAACAATGCAGTAAGGTTCCCTTCTGTCAACATCCCCCCAGCATCTGTTGTTATTAGAGTTCTTGATTTTAGCCATTCTAACTGGGGTGAGGTGATATCTCAATGTTGTTTTGATTTGCATT
>NW_012267289.1:7445468-7446917 GCF_000151885.1 Dipodomys ordii | reverse complement strand
ATGCCTCCATCAGAAAGAATGACATTGCCCCATTTGTTAGGAAATGGAAAGACTTGGAAAAAATTATATTAAGTGAAGTAAGCCAGGCCCACAGAAACATAGGTCCCGTGGTTTTCATTATTTGCAATAACTAATGTATGTCTGAGTTAAGCAGAAAAGGTCAGATAAGTTGATGTTAGGGAAATGAACCCTAAGATATGTATTTAAATGATTTTTTCTTTCATGTGATTGTTTCTAACACATTTATAAGATTATTTCTTTGTTGATTTGTATGTACCTCCCCCATGTTATAAGCCTTGTTTTCATAGTATTTTATGTTGTTATAATTTGTGGAGGGGAAGGGAAAAAACAAATCGTTTAAATGGGGATACAGGTGGACCCATTGCAACAATGAGACATATAAGTCCTTATGTTGAAAATGAACTTTACAACTTTGGTGGTGGGGGGGAAGGGTTTGGTGGGGGGGGTTGGGGAGGATGGGATGTGGAAACACAGGGGAGGCTACAATGTTTGATAAGAAATGTACTGATTATCCTCCCCATGAAATTATAACCCCTCTGTACAGTATTTTCACAATTTAAAAAAATGACTTGGGAAAGATATGTATTAATTTTAGAAGTAGATATAGAAGTATATAAATATAATTGTTGGAGACCAAAATAAAGAGAAAAGTAATGAAAGAGGAATACAAGTTCAATTATCAGAGTATTTAGGGAGCTCTCAGAGCAATTGATGCCAAGAGACTCAGGTTTCTAGGAAATATACTGATTAATGATACTACCAGTACTTATCTGTGAAAGAAAGCACATTTTAATCTGCAGAATGTTCCAAACAAGATCATTCTAACCATCTGTGTTTCATCATCTTAAAACATGTTCATTGGAGTAGGGAGAGAAAAATAATAATCATAGAAATTAATTTCCTTAGATTAAAACTCATGCATTGAAACCCAATATAAATATTTTATTATTTAAGAAATTTGATTTGCATTTCTTTTTTTATTGTGAAAATACTACACAGAGGGTTTACAATTACATGGGCAAAATAATGAGTACATCTCTTATCATGAATTGTAGCCTCCTCCTTTGTTTCCCCTTGTCGTCCCTTCCCATCCTCCTCCTTGCCCCTTCCACCCAATCCTCCTCCCCTCCCCCAAAGTTTGTTTTCCACATAACACTTGTACATCTCATTGTTGCAATGGGTCCACCTCTATCCGTACTTATACGATTTGTTTTTTCCCTTCCCTTCCACAAATTATAACTACATCAAATACTATGAAACAGGGCTTATACTGTGGGGAAGGGACATACAAAGCAACAAAGAAATAATCTTATAAATGTGTTAGAAATAATCACATGAAAGAAAAAACCATTTGAATACATATCTTAGGGTTCATTTCCCTAACATCAACTTATCTGACCTTTTCTGCTTGACTCAGACATATACTAG
>NW_012267289.1:7437314-7445418 GCF_000151885.1 Dipodomys ordii | reverse complement strand
TAATTTTTTGAGTTCCAAGTATATTTTAGATATGAGACCCTTGTCCGTTGTATGGCTAGTGAAGATCTTCTCCCAATCCGGGAGCTTTCTATTGATCTTGCTAGCTATGTCTTTTGCCATGCAGAAGCTCTGCAATTTCATGCAATCCCATTTGTCCAACCTTTCTTTGATTTGTTGAGTTTCTGGGTCTCTATTAGGAAAATTTCGGCCAGTGCCAAAGAGACCTAGGGTTTCTCCTATTCCATCCTGTAATGTTTTCAGAGTGTCTGCTTTGACTCTGAGGTCTTTGATCCATTTGGAGTTGATTCTGGTTCAGGGTGATATATAAGGATCTAGCTTTAGTTTTCTACAAGTAGTTAACCAATTTTTCCAGCATCATTTCCTGAAGAATAAGTACATTTCCTTTTTTATTGTGAAAATGCCATACAATTACATGGGCAAGATAGTGAGTACATTTCTTATAAATCATTGTTGCCTCCTCCTTTTCTTCCTCTTCCCATCCCTTTCCATCTCCACCTCCTACCCCCTGTCCTGCGCTCCCCTTCTTCTCCCCCCCCCATTTGGACATTTACCTAAATGATTACAAACAAGAGCATACTAACGCTACCAGCACAACTATGTTTATTGCCGCATTATTTACCATAGCTAAGATATGGAACCAACCCAGATGCCCCTCAGTAGACGAATGGATCAAGAAAATGTGGTATATATACACAATGGTATTCTATGCCTCCATTGGAAAGAATGACATTGCCCCATTTGTTAGGAAATGGAAAGACTTGGAAAAAATTATATTAAGTGAAGTAAGCCAGGCCCAAAGAAACCTAGGTCCCATGGTTTTCATTATTTGCAGTAACTAGTATATGTCTGAAACAAGCAGAAAGAGTATGATAAGTTGATATTCGGTGAAATGAACCCCAAGATAAGGTCTCAAATATTTTTTTCTTTCTTGCGATTGTATCTAACATATTTATAAGCTGATTTCTTTGTTGCTTTGTATGTCCCTCCCCCACGATATAACCCCTATTTTCATAGTATTTGATGTTGGTATAATTTGTGGTGGGGAAAGGAAAATACAAAATATTTAAATAGGGACACCAACTCTTTCTCAAGTGTACCTATTTTAGTGAATTTTCATATGAATTCGTTCAGGGAGACCAGGAGGCAATACAACTGTACTATTAGTTTTTTCACTATGTGAGCTAAATAATACACATACATTGACAAGTTTTGAAATAACTGACACAATTGGCTTCTAGGTATGATGTACATGTGTCATTTAAAATGTGATTTATGGACTGAATATATAGTAGTAGTATTTCTTACAATTGTGTAACTTATGATGTGATAACTCAAATTCAAATCATGTTTTGAGAGTTAAAAGTTAATTGAATATTCATAGTTAATCAAGTGTGTTCATGTTGGACATGTGCAAAGGTATGACTCGGTATTTTAAACAGACTGTATTGGAGTATAATTTTATTTGGCTGTAAGCTTTTTCTGTTTTCTTTTTTTTTTCAGTCGTGGGGCCTGAACTCTGGGCCTGGGGGCTGTCCCTCAGCTCTTCAGCTCAAGGCGAGCACCACAGTGCCACTTCCTAAGTTTTTTCTTTATTGACTGCTCAGTTTAATATCATTAACCAGAAAGGTTATGGTAGATAAGTTTACATTATGCTGTAAGCTCCATAGGCAACAATAAATATAAAAATCTTATTAGTCCAAACATCAAAATTATATAATTATATTAAAAAAACATAAATTCAAGATTCAGTTAAAGATTTATTTTCATTGGTCCAGCTAACATTCCTTCTTATGGTGTAAAACATATGTGTAGTTATTATAATAAGAGAAGGTGAAGCAATAGTGAAAAATATAAATTCTATTTTAGTAAACTACTTGGTTGGAAAATGTTCAGGTGATTTAGATTTAGGGAAGAAGTATAAATTTAGGAATTCATATACAAATTACAAATTGAATGTTTAAAGGACCTTAGTACACTGTGTTGATAGGGCAGTAAATTAGGCCAATCACTATGCAAATTTTTTGTATGGAGATTCCTTAAAGAAATAAATATAGTTACCCTACAACCCAGTGATACCACTCATGGATATTTATCTGAGTGTGAAGCTACAGCAAATACACCTAAACACTCATGTTTATTGCCACTTAGTTCACAATACCAAGTCATGCAAACAGACCAGATGACCTACAATAGATGAATGAATCAAATATATATATATGTGTATATATATATTTATACATACATAAATACTTTTATATACATGTAGATATGCATATAGAGATACATGCATATATTTATACATATATGCATATATAGACAAATTTATAGACATATAAATAAATAATATATTTTTATGCAGCCATCACTAAGAATAAAAGTGTGTCATTGCAGAGAAATGTATGGATCTGGAAAATATCATGCTAAGTGAAATAACCTAGCCCCCGAATGACAAAGGGCACATGTTTTCTCTCCTATGTATAGACCCATATTACCTATTACCTGTAATCAGGTACAAGGTCATATGTGTATTACCATACTTTGGTGAGTGTGTGTATATATATATATATATATATATATATATACATTATATATATTATATATTTAATTTTACTAATGTATATATAATACATAGTATATATACATTATTAAAATTTAATCCAGTAAACCATTTTGAAAAAAAATTGACATTCAAACAAAATGATTAAAGTTTGAATGGGAGGGTAGTATAAGGATGATAGACTAATGAAAAAAGGAATGGGAAGCAAATATAGTCAGGATATTAATTGTGCATAAGTGATAAAGAAGTGGGAAAAGTGAGATGAGTCCAGGATAGAATAATTATGGAATGGGTTACTCTGATCAAGAAACCTAAAGAACTTTCATGGTGATGCTAACTTTTATTACCTTTCAAATCTTTTGTAAGTTAGAAAAGCTTTCTCAGATGCACTTGATGGATGCTTTCAATAATCTATGATTATTAAAAGATGTATTTGTAAATTGCCCAAGACTGATATCACACACTTCAATATTCTACTGCATGAGGGCTATAGACTATTTCATGAGTAACATGACTCTTACTTGTTTACTTCAGTAAATCTTAGCTTATGTTTTCATAGGGCAGCATCCCTAGAGAATTGTACAAGAGTTTATCACGCGTATTTTTCTAGCCTCTATCAATATTGCTGTTGCCAACCTTGGTGCTTTGATTTGGGCCAAATTAACAGAACTACGTAGCTCTATGAGGGGAAAAACAACATTCACTGTATGGTTTTGTTCTGCTCAGTGTCAATTATGCTGATGACAATTTGTCTTTACTCTCATGCCAGATGTAAAATTGGCATGTTAGGCATCTCTCCCGGGTTTCCACCTCTCTTAGATCAGTCCAAGATTGGAACCACTCCTACTGTTTCCTGAAGTGAGACAAAGTGGAATAACCGAGTGTTTTTATGCCAACAACTATCCTTCTTAATTCTACTTACAATCAGGGATAGAGTTCAACCATTTTGTTTTGCATATTCAGTTATATTCTGATTCTGGAATAAAAGCTTTGCAGGTTTAAATAATTCTTGGTACTACATTGAAAATCTTGGTGGGGCGAGCAATGATAAAAAATGGAATGAATAGACCTATTTTTCTGAACATGCAGACTAATCAGGGAATGTGTATATGTTTGTATATGTGTGTGTGTGTCGCATGTATGTGTGATAACATACTTCCCTAGCAATATTAGACAATATGACTGATAAATAGAAACATAAGATATATTCCACATCGTCCTTGCTTTCATCCCATGTAGGAGCTTCCTTTTTATGAAAAACTTCTTGGAAAGATGATACCATTTGAATCAATATATCTTAATATGTTATCTACAATGGAGGTATATCATGTAATACACATTTGTACATATATGTATATATTGCAGCCACTTACTTTTTTCATCGTAACATTTCCCCATTTAATTTTAGAGTTTTCTAAAGTTGGTCTGAAATTCTAAAGGCTGATTTAATAATTTTGCAAGTGTTAATAACTGTCATCTTTTATTAAATATATGTGCAACTGTGGAAATTTCTGAGCCTGTGCTTTTTGCTTTTCTTTCTCTAAACTCCTGAACTTAGATATTATTTATAGTTCTTTATGGAAGCTATTGTTTATATTCCCATGATACATTAGATCTTGATGGATTTATAAGTTAAATTTATATCTTCCTTACTAAAATTTTACTTAAGCACATATTCCTGTTAAATATATAATTGTAATTAAAAAATGAATGATCCTGTAGTAGAGGTGATACAAAGATTATTTGTAAGGTAGATTGGAATATAACAAAATTAGGATTTGGTGCTCAGAACATTCATGTCTATTATAAATTGAAGTACACCATGTTTGTTATGAATGAACACACCATATGAGCTCTATAGTTTGATAAAGATATATTCTTTATTATTGTAAAATGAACTGTTTTTAATCATTCTTCTGGTAGTATGACATAAACTATAATAAGGTTATTGATATAACCTATTGACAAATGTTTTTAAAAAACAGGTTTTGCATAGTCATTGAAATTCACAATTTGAAGGTAGTAATATGCCCACAGAACTTATCAAATCAAGTTAGGGATGACAGTGCATAATTGTGATTCCATCTTCTTGGGAGGCACAGAAAAGTGGGATCCCATTTTGATGCTAACTGGGCAAATGTTATTAAAACCTTATTCCCTCCATATATAAACCATTGGTGGTGGGCGCATGCCTATAGTTCCAGGTGTATGGGAGACATGTAGGAGGATTATGATCTGAGCCTGCCTTTAGGAAATAAAAAGAGAGAGCAAGAGACAGACCATATAGGAAAAGCGATTAAAGCAAAAAGATTGGCTCAGGTGGTACAGCACCTTCTCAATGAGTTAAAGGCTTTGAACTTAAACCACAGAAATTTTCATTTGCTAAAATAAGCATCCAACTTAAAATATTCCTGTAGAGAACATTTCTTTTAAAGAATGTTCTAAAAAGAATGTCTATGTATGTCTTCACTTGTTTCAGATTCATAAAGAACCATGTTAAGCACTTGTATCTTCAACAATTCTTGACTTTCTGGATGTCCAGTGTTATCATGAATACTTATCATCATGAATTGACTTTAATATTTTTTTACCTAGCTGGAGTTGGTTAAAATCACATTTTTTATCTTAACAATGTAACTAAAATTGCAGAAAGATTTTCTCTTTCTAGTCTGTGAAAATAGAACAAAGTGAGAGATTTTTGGATCCAGATTGAAAAAAAATAGCAGAAGAATCATAATTTTCTGGGAGATGAATGGTTATGTTCACAAAACAGTATAATAACTGATATTTTATCCACTCAACCTCACACTGGCGTCAGAATTTTAAAAGCATGACATTGATACATTTTAAGGTAAAAAACAGTGTTTCCTTGAAGTTCACTTTAAGATATTACATATGATAGAGATTTTAAAGCTATCATTTATTTTGCAGAACTCCTGCTTACAAATTACTGTTTTTTTCTCTTACTTGGAGATACTTTATAACTTCAGAAGTTTTTACAAAAATGTTCTGAGAATAATAACCCTCTTTCTTTCTTTTTTTTTTTTTTTTTTTTGTCTGTCATGAGGCTTGAACTCTGGGCTTGGGCGCTGTCTGTGCGTTCTTCAGCTCAAGGTGAGCGCTCTACCACTTGAGCCACAGCGCCACTTCCCGTTTTTGAGTGGTTTATTGGAGATAAGAGTCTCAAGGACTTTCCTGCCTGGGCTGGCTTTGAACCACGATCCTCAGATCTCAGCCTCCTGAGTAGGTAGGATTACAGGCGTGAGGCACCCGCATCTGGCAATAACCCTCTTTCTTAAGTAGTTTGTGATCCAACAACAAGGGCAATATCTTCACAGTTAACCTTCTCTAAAGTCCTTTGTTCAATAAATAGAGCCAAATATTCACATTCTTCAGTGCATAGGTATTTCAGGACAATGATAAGAAGGTCAACATAAGAAGATAGGACTTAACAAAGCTTAAAACTCCAAAATAAATATAAACTATCATATACTTATGTATACTATACATTTGTATTTAAGACCTATCTCCTCAGTTCTAACAGTATCTTTATCCTATTACTCTGGACATGTAGTACATTTCCCAAACCCTGACCTGTCCAGAGTAGCACTTTTTCTCCCCAAAATCTATTCGTCCTATAATATGTACCATCTCAGTGTATGGGAGGGGTCTCATTTCTTTTACTTGCCAAGGGATAGAGAAGTAGCCATTCTTAGCTCATTTTCTTCACATTTCAGCACTAAACCATTACAAAATGTGTCTACATCACCTTCACAACCAATCAACAAGCACACATGGACTCAACAGCACCTCATTATTTTCTTCAAAGTCATAGATTCTGGTTAAAAGAATCTTGATGTTTTGCCAGTAAATAAAAATGTAAATGTCTAAAAGTTGTATCAAATTATATCTCTGAAGAAATCATGTTTAGACCTAGCAATGTCTATTAATAAGATGTGAAAAATATCACCATCTGTGGGTTGTATTGTACTACCCATTCATCTATCATATGGAACTTTCAGAAAAAAATCAGAATATTAGGATTTGAGCAAGTTCAGTTAAGATTCCAGTGGAGTGCTAAACTTAAGAGGTATATTTAGCTTCACACAAAGCAGTATTTTCTAGAATCACTAAGAGCTAGTCCTTGTGCCCAAAGACTGCAATCACAGAATGGCTGCAAGCCCAGAGTTCTGTTTTGAGAACCATAAGACCAGTCTAAGTTTCTACCGCAAGCAAGATGAATGGAAGGAAAAGCATGAAACTAATGAAAGTGGCATAAATTACGGATCAGCAGAAAAAAAAACTATCTAAACCATCCAACATATTATACTCCCATTCAAAATGTTCAATAAAAAATTCAATTTCAATAAAATTTTCAATAAAAAGAGATTTTCAGGTTCTAATTTTTTCTAGTAGGAGATTAAAAGACAGTAAGTCCTTATTAGCTTTGACTTTAAGTAAATGCAGAGATTACATTTGTTTGAAATAATGTACACAACTTACCAACCCATTATTTGGTGATGAACAAAATATCTCCATTCCCAAGGACTAAAGAGAGACAAATTTCAAAATGCTGATTTATTCACGTATAGTTCCCATAATTTCAGGGTGAATCTAAGACTTAAAATTATATACTTTTATTCTAATTCCTATACAACTCCATGGCTACTTTCTCTTGAAAATATTTCCTTTGTAAATCTCTCACACCTTTGTCCTTAAATCATAGGTTGCTTCTGGGACTGTCAGAGCCAAGAGGCACATATTAATTTTTTTAGAGATGAAGGCTACCATGCCTTTGCTTTTTGTTCTATGCCCTGTTGTATTTATTGAACATATTCCTGCCTTACTGTTCATAATTAAATTGGATCTTCTCTTGAAGTTGGAAGACAGTTTTATTTCCTAAACTAATAAATCCTAGATTTTTCTGGGCATTCAACATTCTATTTCAATTTTGTCTGCAAACTGGTCATTTTCTTCTAGATATTATTTCTTTTACACAGGCACACTTACAAACACACACAGTTTATTAATGTAGCTGCCTAGTAGAAGGTATATCATGTGTCTAAATTTTCTAGTAAGCTTGTTTTCTGAGACCATAAGTTCTTTAAGTATATTTTCAAATTTCTAATTTATTGTGAATAGGATTAGCAATTATGTGACTATAATTTAAACCATAGTAGTCTCTTTTAACAGGTTTTACTTTGTATTTTCACTCTGCTCTAGCAATTACTTGCATCCTTCCTAGCCCCACAGTTACTGGTACAAGTTTTGAATGCTTTTTGTGATAATATTCCCCATCTGGATACATTATATACCAGCACCAGTTACCATCTACATTAACAAATTAAGTATATGACTTTGGTACAGTTAATCTCTCACATTCAATTGCAAAATTCAATCCTTCAATCACATTATTAAATTCAGAATATATAATTTAAGTGGTCAAAGAAAAAAATAAAAACCTTGCTTTAAGACTTGGGGAAGACTTCCCAAGGCTATCTACAAATTCAATGTGATACCCATCAA
>NW_012267289.1:7427933-7434824 GCF_000151885.1 Dipodomys ordii | reverse complement strand
ACCATTTGAATACATATCTTAGGGTTCATTTCCCTAACATCAACTTATCTGACCTTTTCTGCTTGACTCAGACATATACTAGTTATTGCAAGTAAGGGGAACCATGGGACCTATGTTTCTGTGGGCCTGGCTTACTTCACTTAATATAATTTTTCCAAGTCTTTCCATTTTCTAACAAATGGGACAATGTCATTCTTTCTGATGGAGGCATAGAATTCCGTTGTTTATCTATACCACATTTTCTTGATCCATTTATCTACTGAGGGGCATCTGGGTTGGTTCCATATCTTAGCTATGGTAAGTAATGCTGCAATAAACATAGTTGTGCTGGTAGCTTTAGTGTGGTTTTGTTTGTGATCATTTGGGTAAATGCCAAAAAGTGGGATTGCTGGGTCATAAGGGACCTCTATGTGGAGTCTTTTGAGGAACCTCCATACTACTTACCAAAGTGGTTGAACAAGTTTACACTGCCACCAACAATATAGTAAGGTTCCCTTCTGTCCCCCACCCCTCCAGCATCTGTTGTTATTAGAGTTCTTGATTATAGCTATTCTAACTGGGGTGAGGTGGTATCTTAATGTTGTTTTGATTTGCATTTCTTTTATGGCTAGAGATGCTGAGCATTTCTTCATATGTCTATTGGCCATCCTTCTTTCCTCTTCAGAGAAATTTCTCTTTAAGTCTTTAGTCCATTTATTTATTGGGCAGCTGTTTCTTTGAGGATTTGTTGTTATGTTGAAAAAGGAACTTTACAACTTGGGGGGGGAGCGGGTGGGGAGGTGGCATGGGGGAGGTAGAGATGGGAAGGGATGGGAAGGGGAAACAAAGGAGGAGGCAACAATGCTTGATAAGAAATGTACTCCTTAAAAAATAATTTAAATGTACTCTACCTTGTCCATGTAATTGTAACCCCTCTGTATGGTATTTTCACAATAAAAAAAGAAAAAAGAAATTTTATATGTTTCTTGGAGCACTCAAACATGTACACATATTTAAGTGTGACTAAAAGTATTTACATTTTTATAAATAATTTAAAGTGTTCTTATTTGTGAACTAGTCCAACAATTTAGGGCGATATAAATGTAGCCTCAAGAAGAGGGACAACTAATCTGTACTGAACATCCACATGTAATATAAAAGGTAAATTCTTAATCTACATTACCAACTGCAATGAGCTTGTATTAGCTAAAATTTCAAGGGGAAGGTTAACAGCAGATTTATGGTCTCTAGTGTTCTGAATGATGTGAACACTTATGAGCTTGGAATTAAGTGCACACTGCAGATGAATAGGAATTGTGAGACACAAGGAAGTGTCTTAGAGGCTATGAGGTTTGAGAGACCTTATGTTATTAATATTCACAAGTCAGACTCCCTATTGTATTTCTAAATGAGGACTGGATGTTAACTAAAGATATCCATTATTATATGTAGTTGGTTATTAAAAGAGCGTTCAGCAAGGGAGAGTAACAAATAGCTTTTTTGTTTCATTTTTCCAGGCGTTATTTATTTAGTCTTGAAGTTTTGTAGTATTTCTGATGATCAGTAGTCAGTGTTCAAGATGGAGCAGAATCAACTCCTATAAAAGACTCCCTTAATAGTGTTAGAAAAATTCAGTAATTGAACCCAGAATTTATTTATTTGAAGAGTTCTTGTGTTAGATTTACTTTCCATTGTATTAGCTGTTTTGTAGTGATTAGAGTTACATGAAAGAAAATAAAACAATTTAAATGAATCAACTATAACCACAAATCTTTCCTAGTTAGTAAACGTATCATATAAGAGCTGAGGTTATATTGTGGTATAAACTTTTTTACATTTGTCATGACATGATCTAAAGTCTAATTTTTCAATCCTGACACTTAATCTATGGGTATATGCTACTCCTGGGACCAATCAGGGTTGTGCTATCTAATTGTAATACTAAATGGGATATTAGATTGCTTTTATGCTACAAGATCTTGGTAACTTCTTTTAAATCGTCTTCTATCATGTCAAAAAATGTGGATAGCAGAGAGACTAATGAGAATATCAAATTCTCAATATGTAGGAAGAAATTTTTATGATAGCCACATCATTCTATCCAGATAGTATCATTCTAAAAATTCATTTTCCGGAGGGGGGAGTGAGGGAGGTTGGGGAAGGAAGGAAGTAACAATTCTTGACAAGAAATGTATTCATTACCTTACCCATGTAAATGTAACCCCTCGGCATAGCATCTTTACAATAAAATATAATTTAAAAATAATAATTTGTTTTCTCCTTTTAAATAAGCTTCAATAGACTTCTGTCATGGGGATAATAAAATGAGTTTAACTGGTAGTATTACTGTTTCAACATGGCAGGATGAATGTCTCAGACATGTAAAAAGTAAAATTGTTTTAAAAAATGCCCCATTTTAATTTTGGTCACTGTCAAATTAGTGTATTTGTTGTTAGTTCCCAATACATATTGGTCTAAATAGTTTTTTGGTATTTTGATATGAGAAATCCAGCTAGTTTACACTGAAATGTTTATTCGATAGAAGTCCCTAAATATATGGATTACATGCTAGATGAACCACTGATAATTTATTCTCCTGTGGTAATAAGGAGTTCCATTTGGGCTGTAAGAAGTTGGCTCACTTCAATTTACATTCTATACCCAACCACAGATATCATGTTCTTTTTAAACCTCTGTGTCTTTCACATGCTTACTTCTCCCTCTTGTCTCCAACATTTCTAGCATTTTGTTAGTCTATAAGTTAATTGTTCAAAGGAGTTGCACCATTGGACTTCTCTCCTGAATATACCATACTTTAGTGAATACTTTTGTGTTTATATGCACAAGATGCCCTATAGGCTTGCATATGCATTTATAAATTAAATTTAACTACCACATATAGGAGAAATCAGGCATCTTTTATCTTTCAGTAAAGTTCATTCCATAATTTTGATGTGTATCTATAGATAAGGCTAAAGTGAAATGAGAACTGATGGTTTGATTAGATGTTTTAAAAAAAACACTGTAATGATTCAGTACTTTGCAAATGGTTCGGGTGTGAATGATGTGATTTGTTAACTTAGGTATGCTTCTATGTTCCCAGTGAGAATAAGTAGAAATAGAATCAGAGTGTGAATCTGATTATAAATTTAAATATGCAGATTTCAATCTATTTGTGGAAATTTAAGTGTCCTCTAATATTTTTGACAGAGAATGCTAAGGCAATGGAAATTCATTTAATAAAGTAAATTATCCTAAATGAAAGCAGATATTTAAAATTTGAATTTTATGTGTAAATTTGCTATTTATAGTAATTCTGCTAATAGTTTTGTTTATGTTAATTATAACATTGAAAGGCAATCATAAAAGTAATTATTTCAAGGTCAGTTAAAGATTCTTGTGAGCCTATTTTCATGGATACACTAAGTTAAATGTTCAAAAGAGTCTTCCTTTTTGAATAAGAATTACCAAAACTTAAAGTAATTTCTTAAAAAATATTATCTAGAACATTAAGATCTGATTTTTTAAAACATTTTTAGCTAGAAATTTATTTTTATAAATTACTGTCAACTGTTTTTAGAGTTGTAGCATAAACATGTGCTAAGCAATTCTACTATGTGTGCTAAGTATAAAAATAAATTTACTGTACATTAGCTTTTCTATTTTAGTTAATTTTCATTTGAAAACTAAAAGTAATTATTTCATAAAAAGTATATTCTAAAAAAGATCTTAGATTTTACTTTTTGAAAACGATTTTTATTTATGTAATCCTATCAAAACTAACCAACAACTATGAATGATATATAGTGTTTGCTTAATCCCACACTATAAAATGATTCAGATGAACAACTATTATGTGATTATGCAAGACTCTCTTACAGTGTGTCAGGACACAGGCAACATTTTGAAGCTGTGGCTCCTAGCATAATAGCTAGGAACCATGCCCAGGCCCTGAGTTTGAGTTCCAGGAAAAACAAAAAAAAGCACTATTAATAAATAGGACATAATAATACAATGAAAGATTTATTAATATACACGATATGCATATTTGTGATAAACATATACGTATATTTAATGTATAAATATAATACATAAATAAGTAACAAGTGTTCTTTGAAGTATATTTCATCTTCCCCCTCCCCCACCTCCCCGCTGGTCGTGGGGCTTGAATGCTGGGCTTGGGCCCTGTCCCTGTGCTCTTCAGCTCAAGGCTAGTGCTCTACCACTTGAGCCACAGCACCACTTCCAGTTTTCTTGTTTTGTAGATAAAAGTCTCATGGACTTTCCTGCCAAGACTGGCTTTCAACTGTGATCCTTAGATCTCAGCCTCCTGAGTAGTTAGGATTACAGATATAAGCCATCGTTGCTTGGCTTCATCTTTTAAATACTAACCCAACATGTTGCATTATTCTTGAAGAATGAAAAAATATAAATTAATTAAATAATAATTTAGCTATTCTTCTTGAGGGTACATACCATTTTGAAGCTGAACTATGACATACAGAATTTAAACAGACATTTTGCCACCTTTGTCGTAAACTTACTTGTTATTGCAGAATGAAAAATAGCCAGCATGAATCAAATTTATATGACAGCTGGGAAAATATTTTACTTCCAAGTTCTCTAATATTTGAATCAATAAGCACATTAAATATTATATTTTAAATCCAATAGAAGTATTATGTCAAACTATTTGAAACTGTTAAATTGGTAGCTTGT
This sequence comes from Dipodomys ordii, assembly GCF_000151885.1. Lineage (NCBI taxonomy): Eukaryota > Metazoa > Chordata > Mammalia > Rodentia > Heteromyidae > Dipodomys > Dipodomys ordii. Next base: position 7,430,126 of record NW_012267289.1, on the reverse strand, counting down.
TAATTTGACATGATTGCCTTCTAATGTTACAACTTTATTTTTTAATTTAATAAGTTTTTTATTGTGAAAATGCCATACAGAGGGGTTACAATTACTTTAGCAAGATAATGAGTACATTTCTTATCAAGCATTGTTGACTCCTCCTTTGATTTTCACCTACCATCCAGGCCCTCCCATCTCCAGACTACACAGTCCCCCTTCCAAGCCCCCCACATTCCCCTCTCCCAGCCAAAGTTGTAAATTCATTTTTCAGCATAGAATTTTGTACATCTCATTGTTGCAATGGGTCGACCTGTTCCTTATTTAAACAATTTATTTGTTTTCGGTTCCTCTCCCCAAATTATACCAACATCAAATTCAATGAAAACAGGGGTTATATTATGGGGGAGGGACATACAAAGCAACAAAACAATCACCTTATAAATATGTTAGAATCAATAGCAAGAATGAAAACAAATCTGTGTCCTTAAATTGGGGTTCATTTCACCTAACTTCAACTTATCTGACTTTTTCCACTTGACTCAGACATACACTAATTATTGCTAATAAGGGAAACCATGGGACCTTTGTTTCTTTGGGCCTGGCTTGCTTCACTTAATATAATTTTTTTCAAGTCTTTCCATTTCCTAACAAATGGGGCAATGTCATTCTTTCTGATGGAAGTAGAGAATTCCACTATATATATATATGTATATATATATATGAATATATGTATATATGCCACATTTTCTTGATTCATTCACCTACTGGGGGCATCTGGGTTGGTTCCATATTTTAGCTTTTGTAAATAATGCTGCAATAAACACAGCTGGGCTGGTAGCTTTAGGATGGTCTTGTTTGTGATCATTTGGGTAAATGCCCCAAAGTGGGATTGCTGGGTCATAGGGGAGCTCTATGTGGAGTCTTTTGAGGAACCTCCATACTACTTTCCAAAGTGGTTTATACTCCCACCAACAATGCAGTAGGGCAGTAGGGTTCCTTTCTGTTCACATCCCCTCCAGCATCTGTTGTTATTAGAGTTCTTGATTATAGCCATTCTAACTTGGGTTAGGTGGTATCTCAGTGTTGTTTGATTTGCATTTCTTTTATGGCTAGAGAGGTCGAGCATTTCTTCATGTGTCTATTGGCCATCCTTTTTTCCTCTTCAGAGAAGTTTCTCTTTAAGTCTTGAGCCCACTTATTTATTGGGCAGTTGTTTCTTTCAGGATTTGTTTTTGGGGCTTCAATTTTTTCAGTTCCAGGTATTTTTTAGATATGAGACCCTTGTCGGTTGCATGGCTAGTGAAGATCTTCTTTCAATCTGTGGGCTTTCTATTGATCTTGCTAGCTATGTCCTTTGCCATGCAGAACCTCTGCAACTTCATGCAATGCCATTTGCCCAACCTTTCTTTGATGTGTTGTGTTTCTGGGTATCTATTAAGAAAAAAATTGGCCTGTGCTCTCCTATTTTTTCTTGTAATGTTTTCAGGGTGTCTGCTTTGACTCTGAGGTCTTTGATTCAGTTGGAAATGATTCTGGTGCCAGGTTATATATAAGGATCTAGCTTTAGTTTTTTACAAGGGATTAAACAATTTTGTCAGAACCACTTACTGAAGAGGCTGTCTTTCTTCCATTCTATTTATTTAATATAATTTATGAAATGAACAAGAGCAAGGCTAAGAACCACATGGTTATCTCGATAGATGTAGAAAAAGCACTTGACAAGATCTCACACCCCTTTATGATGAAGGCTCTGGAAAAACTAGGAATCCATGGAACATTCATAAGTACAATAAAGGCTGTATATGACAAACTTAGAGCCAGCATTATACTTAATGGTGAAAAACTAAAGCCATTTCCTCTTAACTCAGGAACAAGAAAAGGATTTCCACTCTCCACTTTTCTTCAATTTAGTATTAGAAAGCTTAGCTACAACAATAAGGCAAGATGCAAACATAAAAGGGATCCAAATAGGGAAAGATGAAGTAAAACTCTCCCACTTTGCAGATAACATGGTCTTGTATTTAAAAACTACTATGGAGGGAGGTTCCGGGAAGATGGCGGAGGAGAAGCTGGAATCTGAACAAGCTCTCACATAGAAAGCAGTTGTAGAATTCCAGTGAACAGTCCTAAGCCAGAGAATCACACCAAGTGTGCCATCACAGGACAGAGAGTTAAACAAGAGAGGGGAAGCCAAGGCAAGGAGACACATCT
>NW_012267289.1:7427491-7427883 GCF_000151885.1 Dipodomys ordii | reverse complement strand
ACACAACAAATCAAAGAAAGGTTGTACAAATGGGATTGCATGAAATTGCAGAGCTTCTGCATGGCAAAGGACATAGATAGCAAGATCAATAGAAAGCTCACAGATTAGAAGAAGATCTTTACTAGCCATACAATAGACAAGGGTCTCATATCTAATATATACCTGAAACTCAAAAAAATAAATCTACCAACAACAAATCTTCAAAGAAACAACTGCCCAATAAATAAGTGGGCTAAAGACTTAAAGGGAAATTTCTCTGAAGAGGAAAGAAGAATGGCCAATAGACATATGAATAAATGCTCAACCTCTCTAGCTATAAAAGAAATGCAAATCAAAACAATATTAAGATACCACCTCACCCCAGTTAGAATGGCTATAATCAAGAACTCTAA
>NW_012267289.1:7422159-7427068 GCF_000151885.1 Dipodomys ordii | reverse complement strand
TAAAGCAGAGCATTTTTCTGCCTGTTTGAACAAACTGACTTAAGAAACCAATCAAGCCACAGGACCTCAAGCTGACCAGAGACTCCAACAAGAGGCTGGTTACAGACAAGAGGCTGGTTACAGACGGGTTCCAAGGAAAGGTAAGTGCGACGCTGGCCCATTCCCTAGCTTCCCTCAGCCCAGGAGACAATCAGACACAGCAGGGAGCCAAATCCAGCAGGTAGAAAACTTGTTTATTAACAGAGAGCAGCGCCTTTTAAAGACAAAAAGGGTGGGTGGTATGGTAAGGGAGGAAGAGGAACCAATCACTGTCAAGGTCACACCCTATCATTCACCTGAGCCTTCAGGGGCTGGTTAGGCACCGATTGGTAGATCAATTGGGCTCTGTCCACTCAACCTTCTCCCAGCACCATCTTGGCTGCCCATGTACTCCACAGATTTCCCCCCTTTTTTTTGTTTTAATGGCAGACCCACCTGGCACAGTAATAAACATCAGTCCCACCACAGTTAGAAATGTTGGAAGCAGTTCAATTAATTCCTGGGCACCTGGTGTCTTTTAAGTAAGCCAGTTCCTTGTATGTGCCTTTAAGCTAGCACAGGAGTCAAGATGACCTTTGAGCTTTACTGTCAGCTCCCAGTTGCTCCCAACATCATCTCCCCCCATCTTTGCTTAAAGAAGCGAACCCGCCTGTCTTAGGTCGGGTGGATCGCCTTGTCTGCCTTACCCGTCATTGGGAACTTCTTCAGAGTGAAACTGAAGGCCCTGTCTTAGGTTGGTCAGACTGACACCCCCTCTTACCCGTCTCTGGCTGCAATTCCTCTCGGGGGGAAATTCATTCATTTGGAGGTTGATAACTGGCTGGATAAGCTCCTAAGAGTTTTACAGTGCACGTATAACACAAGGAAGGCATAGAAAAACCATCAGCAAAAGCATTCCCAGGCCAGGAAATGTCACTACTAGTCCTTTAACCTTAGTGAAGGATGGGATAGCAGTCTTTGCCACTTCAGAGTCCAGAGGTGGGGATTGTTCTAATCCAGCTATTTGCCTGTGGGGTTGGACAAAATCTAAGCTGGAAGCATAAGAAAAGGTGGTTGTTTAACAATAAGTATGGATTCAATGCCGCTATACAAGCAATTAGTAAAAGAACAAAGCAGGTAACATTAAAATAATTAACTCCTACAAAAATATTAAACAGTCCATAGGGTGGTGATCAAAATGAAGGTCAGGCCACCAGGTGGAAGGGACAGCTTCTCTTGTGGTGCTCCTGACAATTTCTGCATTGCCAGCATTGATCACTGCCCAGGTCACCCGTTGAGGTTGATGCAGATTCTGTAGAGCCATTCACAGGATTGGGAGAGTCAGGACAGCCAACAGCTGGAGTATCACCATCTGCAATTGTTAGAGAACACAAGAGCTTCTCAAGGGCTGGTTGCCCTTGGGGATGGTTAATAATTGTCTTTCTGGTTTTTGTCTTTAAAACACAAGCCTCGGCCATAGCCTTTTTTTGATGTTGTTGTTGTTGGTTAACTTATTCTTGGGCATCCTCCTGTATAGAGGAATTGGGTAAAAACTTAAGGTTCCTGGCAGGGATCCAAATGGGACTGGACTCCCCTATGGGGAAAACACATCCAAATCCCCTGCCCATAGTAACTAGGGGGTCAGGTCCTCTCCATTGTTGTGTCAGGGGGTCCTTCCACCTGACTTTCACTTGGGGCTTAGGGTTTAGTTGTCCCCAGCGCTTCTGAAATCTGGATTCATTTGCCCCTTTTGAAAAATTTAAAAACAAAGCTATCTGCAACTGTATAAGGGGGCTAACTCCCCCTTTTTAATATGTCCAGAACCTGGGCCAAAAGGCCCTCCAGGCAGCTTGGGTCTCGGTGCCCCAGAATTATATCATCCAGGTAGGCAAAGGCAAGGGAGGTATCTGAACCCAGCACAGGCTCTAAAAGTGTGGCCAAGTATTGTTGGCAGAAGGCCGGGCTATTGGCCATACCCTGTGGCAGCACTGTCCATTCAAACCTCCGATCAGGCTGGGAAAAATTAAGAGAAGGTGTAGAGAAAGCAAACTTCTCGCAGTCATCTGGATGCAGAGGGATAGAAAAAAAACAATCTTTAATATCAATCACAACCAAGGTATATTCTGAAGGTATAGCAGGAGTCCAGGGCATGCCTCTTAGGGGCATTCCTACTAGCTCCATCCTTTCTTTTACCTTCCATAGACCTTGGAGCATCCGCCAAGCCCCGGAGGCTTTTTGAATAACAAATACGGGTGTGATCCAAGGACTTATAGAAGGGCAGATATGCCCAAGGCTTATCTGTTCCTCCACCAGAAGGTGGAGGGCTTCCAGTTTAGGTTTGGTCAATGGCCACTGCTCCACCCAGATTGGGCTTCCTGGCTTCCACCTAATGGGAGGTACTCGGGGCCAGTGGCCTTTAGGATTGGGGTGCACCAGAGCGGGTCCCCTATGTTCTTCTCTGTAATTATGAAAGTTAAAAAAATCCCTTTCCTTAACTCCCTCTCAATCCTGTTTAAGCCTTTGTGCTTCTTCCCCATCCAGGATATCATCATAGGATGCTCAATGGTCTGTAGTGACCATGGCATCCATTTGTCTTAGCATATCTTGCCCTAGTAAATTGGCAGTGAGGTTCTTTGCCACTAAAGGGCGTATCTTTCCCTGTTCTCCATCTGGGCTAGTCCATGTCGTAAGGGCAACCGTTTCTTTGGTCTGGGAGTTGCCCCCTACCCCCAATATCGGGGGCCCAGGTGCAAGCTTCCAGTCCAAGGGCACTTCCTCCTCCCTGAGTATGGTTTGGTCTGCCCCAGTGTCAATTAAGCAGTGAAACCTCTTTCCGCCTATGAGAATACTCATTTTAGGGCAAAGTCCGTCCACCAGGGGGACAGTCCAATAGGCCTGGGTCACCCTGCCACAAGGGTGCCTGGGCCTCACAGCAGAGGGGGTTCCTCCTTGAATTAACGGGGCTAGAGGATGCCCCTCCCTAAGTTTAAAGACTTCCCACCTAAATCAAACTTGTATCCCTCCATGCCCCTGGGGCAGGATGTAGGGGGCGGTTTGCCCTCAGGCTGGCTGGCGGGGGATTGTTGTAAACAGTCCCTCTTAAAGTGCTCCTCCTGCCCACATTTAAAACAAGTCCCTCTCCCTGATAGTCTTGGGGTTCTTTGGCCCTGGGCTGCCAGCGCCTGAGTAATAGCCTCAGTCATTGCAAATGCCTGAGCCTGTAAAGCTAAAGCTAGTGATTGGGACTGATGCTGTTGCATTCCCACATCCTGTGAGGCCACCACCCATCTGCTCAGGGAACTCTCTTTCAATCCCGCGCAGGCCATGCGGTGGTCTGCATTCATCCCTTCCCAGACCAGCAGCTTTACAAACTGATCTCGGAGGTTCCCTGCCGGCAGCTTGTAGTGAACACTCTGTTGGACTCGGTCTATGAAATCAGGTAGAGGCTCACCCGGTTTTTGTCTCACTCCTGCTATGGGGGACTCAGTAGGCCCATCATCTAGTTTGTACCACGCGGCAAGATCTGCCTGCCTCACCTGGTCACGGTATGGGCCAGGTATTTCGGCCTGTTGGAGGCCGGTAGAGTGCCCTTTCCCTGTCCCTGCTAGCACGGCATAAGTAATGGGTATTGCGGGTTGAGCCTGCCGGTTACTCTCTGCTCGCACTCTGCATTCCTCCTTAAAGAAAGCACACCATTTAATAAACTGAGAACTAGTAAGAACAGCTTTGGCCACATCCATCCCGTCCTTAGGGACACAAGGGTGATAGGCAATGTCTTGTAATAGGGTCTGGGCCCAGGGAGAGTTTGGGCCATCCTCCGCCACCGCCTTGCGGAGCTCTTTAAGATCCTTAGCTTCCCATGGATACCATTCCAAGGGCCTGTTAACTCCTGGTGCCAGGTTGACCGGATACGCTTGGGGAAGTGAATCCTGTGGCCGAGAGACTGGGCTCTCGAGTGGCCCTTCCTTTCCAGAGGAGGTCTCCGAGGAGGTTACTTCCCTGGCCCTCGGCCCCTCCATAGAAGGCTGGTAGGGGTCTGGGCCTTGCAAGTCCGTCTCGCAGGTCTCGTAGGGCGCCGTACCTCCCCTCCAATTGGGGGAATAGGGAGGGGGCCTAGGACTGTCAGTATCAGCTGGGTCACAGGGGGTAATTTTTACCCTTGTTTTGACTTCTACTGTGCATGTCTCAGTGCGTTCTCGATTGGATTTGACCCTTTCCTTTTCCTTCTCACTTCCCAAGTCCTCCTGTACCCCTTCTAGGCCTAATGTTGCCTCTTCCTCCTCCTTCTTGATATAGCATTACCCATATTTAGGGTTTCACTTACCCTGAGAGACCACTTAGCCTCAGCCGGTATCTTTTCCTTTCGTGCCCCACGTTGGGTGCCAGATGTTGGGTCTTCGTCCGCCCTACAAGGAAAGGTAAGTGCGGCCCTCGCCCATTCCCTAGCCTCCCTCAGCCCAGGAGACAATCAGACACAGCAGGGAGCCAAATCCAGCAGGTAGAAAACTTGTTTATTAACAGAGAGCAGCCCCTTTTAAAGACAAAAAGGGTGGGTGGTATGGTAAGGGAGGAAGAGGAACCAATCACTGCCAAGGTCACACCCTATCATTCACCTGAGACTTCAGGGGCTGGTTAGGCACCGATCGGCAGATCAATTGGGCTCTGCCCACTCAACCCACTCCCAGCGCCATCTTTGCTGCCCATGTACTCCACAGGTAACCAGAGCCAGAGGCTGCCCCTCCCTCTAGCAGCCTCCACAATCAATTGAAAAACAGAAACCCTGAGAATGGCTCCAGGCTGGGCTCTGTGAGTTTTTCACACAATAGCCCCAGGGAAAAGCTACTGTTTGTTGAAAGGCCTCAACTCTACCCAGAACCTAGCCTCATCACTG
>NW_012267289.1:7363639-7418204 GCF_000151885.1 Dipodomys ordii | reverse complement strand
CTGGGGGAGAGGATTGGGTGGGTGGGGGGAGGTTGGGAAGGGATGTGAAAGGTAAACAAAGGAGGAGGCTGCAATGCTTGATAAGAAATGTACTCATTATCTTGCCCATGTAATTGTAACCCCTCTGTACAATATGTTCACCAAAAATTCAAATTTAAATTAAAAAAATTAACCCTAACATATTTATAAGATGACTTCTTCGTTGCTTTGTATGTCCCTTCTCCACGGTATAATCCATGCTTTCACTGTATTTGATTTTGGTATAATTTGTGGAGGGGAAGGGAAAAAACATATCGTTTAACTAGAGATACAGGTGGACCCATTGCAACAATGAGATGCACAATGTAAAAAAATGAACTTTACAATTTTGGTGGGGAGTGGGGTTAGGTTCAGGTGGGGAGAGCGGGGAGTATGCGAAGGGATGGGAAGGGGAAACAAAGGACGAGGCTACATTGCTTGATAAGAAATGTACTCATTATCTTGCCCATGTAATTTTAACCCCTCTGAACAGTATTTTCACAATAAAATAAATAAATAAATAAATAAGAACTGTACTTGTTATCTTGCCCATGTAATTGTAACCCCTCTGTACTGTATTTTCACAATGATAAAAAAATAACCCTCAAAAATCCATGGCTTTTCTGTATGCCAACAATGAGAACAGCACGGCTGAAATCAGGAAAGCAACTCCATTCATAATAGCCTCACCAGAAATAAAATACCTAGGAATCAACTTAACCAAACAAGTGAAGGACCTCTATGATGCGAACTTTAAAAAACCTGAAAAAGGAACTAAGAACAGAACTAAGAAAATAGAACTAAGAAAGTGGAAGAACCTCCCATGCTCCTGGATTGGAAGAATCAACATTGTGGAAATGGCAATACTTCACCAGGCTATCTACAAATTCAATGTGATACCTATCCATATTTTAACCTCATTCTTCAAGGAAATAGAAGAGGCAATCCAAAAATTCATATGGAACAATAAAAGACCCCGAATAGAAAAACGACCCTTAACAGAAAGAAGAGTGCTGGAGGAATATCAATACCAAATTTCAAACTCTACTACAAAGCCATAGTAGTCAAAACAGCTTGGTACAGGCACCAGAACAGACCTCAGGACCAATGAAATAGAATTGAAAACCCAGACCACAGACCTATAGCCAACTAATCTTCGATAAGGGGGCTAAAAAAATAGAAGGGAGGAAAGACAGCCTCTTCAGTAAATGGTGGTGAAAAAATTGATTAATCACGTGTAGAAAACTAAAGCTAGATCCTTATATATCACCTTGCACCAGAATCAACTCCAAATGTATCAAAGACCTCGGAGTCAAAGCAGACACTCTGAAAACATTACAAGATATAAAAGGAGAAACCCTAGGTCTCCTTGGCACAGGTCATAATTTTTTTAATAGAGACTCAGAAACACAACAAATCAAAGAAAGGTTAAACAAATGGCATTGCATGAAATTGCAGAGCTTCTGCATGGCAAAGGACATAACTAGCAAGATCAATAGAAAGCCCACAGATTGGGAGAAGATCTTCACTAGCCTTACAACCAACAAGGGTCTCTTATCTAAAATATACCTGGAACTCAAAAAAATTAAATACCCCAACAACAAATCCTGAAAGAAACTACTACCCAGTAAACAAGTGGGTTAAAACTTAAAGAGAATCTGCTCAGAAGAGAAAAAAAGATGGCCAATAGACACATGTAGAAATGCTCAACCTGTCTAATCCATAGAAGAAATGCAAATCAAACAACACTGAGATACCACCTCACCCTAGTTAGAATGGCTATAATTAAGAACTCTAATAACAACAGATGCTGGAGGGGATGTGAACAGAAGGGAACCCTACTGCCCTACTGCATGTGTGGTGGGAGTGTAAACCATTTTGGAAAATAGTATGGAGGTTTCTCAAAAGTCTCCACATAGACCCTATGACCCAGCAATACCACTTTTGGGCATTTACCCAAATGATCAAAAATAAGACCATACTAAAGCTACCAGCACAAGTATGTTTATCACAGCCTTATTTACCACAGCTAAGATATGGAACCAACTCAGATGCCCCTCAGTAGTTGAATGGATCAAGAAAATGTAGTATAGATACACAATGGAATTCTATGCCTCCATCAGAAAGAATGACATTGCCCCATTTGTTAGGAAGTTGAAAGACTTGGAAAAAATTATATTAAGTGAAGTAAGCCAGGCCCACAGAAACATAGGTCCCATAGTTTCCCTTATTTACAATAACTAGTATATGTCTGAGACATGTAGAAAAGATCAGATAAGTTGGTTAGGTGAAATGAATCCCAAGATAAGGACTCAATAGTTTTTTTTTTCTTGCATGCTATTGTTTCTACCGTATTTATAAGATGAGTTCTTTCTTTCTTGGTATGTATTTAATGTTGGTATAATTTGTGGAGAGCAAGGGAAAAAACCAAATCGTTTAAATAGGGATACAGGTGGACCCATTGCAACAATGAGATGTACAAGAAATTATGTCGAAAAAGTAACTTTACAACTTTGGCAGGGGTGGGGTGTTGGGGGAGTTGGGGATGGGGGATAGGAAGGGATGGGAAGGGGAAACAACGGAGGAGGCAACAATGCTTGATAAAATGTACTCATTACCTTGTTCATGTAATTGTAACCCCTGTTCATGGTATCTTCACAATAAAAAATATTGAAAACTACAGTAGAATATTTTATAATCCAAAAAAACAGAATTTTATTTCAAATTAATGTTTAATGAAGACATATACAATATATAAATTGGGAAAACATACCGTCCAATTACTGTTGTTACATATTGTCTAAAACATTTTGATTTATCATTACTCCCATTTTCAGACTCTATGGACATATTTTGCATCTATAGTATAGTTTTGACCATCCTTTAAGTCCACACACTGTTAGACTTGTAATCCTAAATTTGTCTTTTGCTACATGAACTCCTGCTTTATATAAAAGTACTGGAGATGGGAGGGAAGGGATGTTAGGGGAAAAATAAAGGAGGAGGCAACAAAAAAATGCTTGATAGGAAATGCACTCATTACCTTGCTCATGTGATTGCAACCCCTCTGTATAGTATTTTCAGAATAAAAAACTTATTAAAAAAATAAAAGTACTCCTCGTAGGTATAATCAAATTTAAATTCTGGACAAAAAAAATTATCAGTTGAACAGTTGAAAATGCTCCTTTCCTCCACCCCAGGTAAAGATTAACTACTGACATTTAAAGAGCTGTTTCTCTATGTCAGAAATAGTTCTAATAGTTTTACATAATAACATTGAATAGGCATAATCATTACTAATTTTGGAATTATTTTAGGTTGATATTTTTCTGGAATGATCTTCATATTTTTATTTGGTAGTGAGGGAAAGATAATATCTTCTCCCATTCCACCAACTGCAGACTAACTTCCTGCAATTTCTGAATGAAGATGTGAAGTCAATATTCCTCATTATGTCTTTCATGACAGGTTATATAAAAATTGTGATTATGCCTTGGAGTTTTGACAGTCTAGATGCAAGTGAGTTTTTAAATTTGCTTTGTTTTTTTCAAATTGGCTACCTACAAAGATGGAAATAGATGTTTTGCAATAAATTCACTGTTGTAACCTTAGTCTAATTGGCCAATGTCTTTCTGTTCAATTTGTATTTAATAGCAGCCTTCCAATGTTCTCTACTTCCCTCACTCTTTTTATAAGACTATTTTCAAGACCTTGTTCACTGTAATCCTGACAAGGAAGATGGCATCATTCCTTGCTCAAAACTACAGAGTGAGATTGCAAGTCACTTACCAATAAGTTTACCCCTCTCTTTTGTTTTACTTCTACCACAATCATTGTAATAATATATTCATTAATACATAAAAATAGCTTGGTCAAGGAATATTGAGCAATGTGAGAAAAAAACTGAAAAAAGTATATGCAACATGTGGAAATTTTTAAATGAAAGAAGACAAATAAGAGTTTGATACCAAGATCCAGATGGAGAAAGTTTGACATAAGAGAAGTCTGACAATTATTTATAGAGCTCTTTTTCTTAAAGTTTGTGTTAGTGCATTTCTATCATTACAACAATCTGGGACTGAGGCAGAAAGATCATAAGTTTGAGAGCAGCCTGGTATTCATAGAGAGCGTGTCTCAAAAAGAAAAAAAAAACTCACAAAATAAATGAAAATTGTCCCTATCCAAATTTTCTTTTATTTAAATACAAAGAAGAATTGATTACATTTTTAATATAATTCTCCACTTCAAATGAAATTCAAAGTCCTTTTTTAAACAAAAATTAAGCTTTATGAAAACCATGAATTATGTCAACAATACTCATAGTATGAATCTTTAAATCCAAACCTCAGCTCATTTATCACTGTGTATGATATGCATTATAGAAATTCTTTAATATATAAAAAAATGTTTTCACTGTGTAATTTTTCAAATATCAATTCACAGGAAAGCCAAAACTATAACTTTTATAATCATTGACTCAAAATAAATTCAAACACATTTCACAGAAAATGATTTAAACAATCAGAATTGAGTGTTTCTCCTCCCTTTAATCTTCTTTCCATTCAGCACATTACTAAACAAAACATTCAGCTTAGATTTAAGTTTATGATCAAATGAATGATTTTATACTACAGATCTATGGTTTTTATTAAGCAATATGTCCTAAGCAATGTGTTAGGGACTATAATGTAAACACAGCTGAGAAGGAGCTGTAGATTGAACTCTTTCCAGACCATGATCATTATTAGAAGAAAGCAATTTGTGGATATATAAATTACAGTGCAATCTAGTATATAAAAAACCATAGCAAAACTCTTATAAGGTATGTACATGTAACTTATTCATATGCAAATATGGATTTTTTTAATGAAAAGTCATAATTATGGTGTGTGTGTGTGTGTGTGTGTGTGTGCTTAGGGCTTTAACATATGATCTCAGATCTGGCTGTGTCTAACACTTAAGCCACATATAAACTGTTCTTTATAAATGTGTAGTATTCTGTTTAGTGATGGGGAATAATAAGGAAGCCTCTAAGCAAGAGTTGTTCAAAGCCACTGAAGTAAAGATGAGTGTAAAGAATGGTACAAGTCCAGCTTCCCTGCAATATAGGGTAAGAAGAGGTCCTAGACACATTGGCATGAAGTGTCAGGGCCTGTTATGGTTTGTATAAATGTCTCCCAATGGCCTATGTGTTAAAGTTTGGACCCCATAGTGACACTATTAGAAGGTCATGGAACCTTTAGAAAACCAGGACTAGTAGGAATCCGTTAGGTAATCAGAGCCTGTCTTTGAGTAACAATGTTGGATCTTGGCTTCTTCTAGTGTTTCCTAGATCATGAGAGTTTGCAGTTTTTCTGCTGGTACTTTTTGTCTGAGGTACCACATTTGCCCGAGGCCCAAAGCAAGGAGTCCACCTGTTCTCTTACTGGAATACACACTCATAACCCAAAACAGATCTTCTGCTTCTACACCAATTGCCTCAGATATTTTACTATAGGGTTGGAAAGCAGACAAATAAACAAGCAGAGTGTCTTATGTCCAGAAGTTAGTTAAGCCAAAAGTAAGTGGGCTGGGAGGAAAGGTAGATATATGAAAAACTTATTAGCTATTAACAAGTACAATTTTCAAAACCTTCAAGATTGGTTAATTCCCTGAGTTTATAGTCAAAGACATAAGTTTTCAGAAGAAATGTTGGTGATTAACATTTGGAAAACTGAGAAACATTACTTATTGATATTGATAACCTATATAAAATCATATTCCCAAAGTTCATTAATTACTTAAACCAGCAAACTTGCTATATTTCTATATTTATTTTATAATTTTTTAATTCACCAAGATAAAAAGGTATTCTCTATCGCACTGTATACCAGGATCATACATACAATGAAGGCCCAAAGTGAAGCCTAGGAATTGATTTGTCTTATATCAATTAACTTTTGTCACCTAACAATGTATCTCAATATATACTGGATTAAAATAATAGTAAGCTGATTATTATTTGGTGTAAGCTAACCTGGGCATTCATGTTTGAGCCTTTACTAATTCCCTCATACAGCTAAAGCTAGCCTATAGTTAATTTGGGGATAATGGGTCCTAGGAGTATTTCATTATGTGTTATATGATGCACAAAGCTACTTTCCATTGTGAATGCATTTCACAAACTGTAAGGGAGAAAAAAATTAAGTGGATGTATACTTTAATTTCTCTGTGCATCACATTTGATATAGTCACATTCCTCAAATCAAGACTTGGCCAATGCCAGGGTTTTGAGGGGAAAAGTCCATGGAAATGGAAGCCAAGTGGAGGATTAGTATGGTGGTCTTGCAAACAAGTTGGATCAGTTTGTACTCTAATTGAGTTAATTTGTATCTTTCCTTCAGAGAATTTTTTAAAAATCTAGTTTCCCCTCCTTGAAAAGCATAATATTAATATTTCAACACCCACACACATCTAGAGACAGATGTGGAATCTTAGATAAGGTTCCATACGGAGCGTTCTTTCTTTCTCTTCTTTTCTTTTTTTTTTTTGGTCGGTCATGGGGCTTAAACTCTGGGCATGTGTGCTGTCCCTGCGCTCTTCAGCTCAAGGCTAGTGCTCTACCACTTGAGCCACAGCACTACTTCGGATTTTCTAGTGGTTATTAGAGATAAGAGTCTCACGGACTATTCTGCCTGGGCTGGCTTTGAACCGCGATCCTCAGATCTTAGCCTCCTGAGTAGCTAAGATTACAGGTGTGAACCACTGGCACCTGGCTCATACTGAACTTTCTAATTCAGCTGCCACATACATGAGTTAAAAATTTCTCAAGAGAGAAAAAGCCCACTGATAAAGAACATTTAAGGTTTGCTAATAATGTATTTGCTAAATTTCCACCATTCAATATAATTGTATGACAAAGTCTAGAATCGCTACTTTTGATATGATTATGGAAAAATGAGATTATCTCAGTTCTAATTTCACACATAATTTCTGATAGTGAAGGAGGAAGAAGTAGGGGTTATCATCTGAGTAAAACTAAAATCTTGAGATATGGGCAGAATCATATCTATATAACTGTCTTAATGCATTTAAGATACTTTAACATATTTTAGATTTCTATAAAGGACAGTAAAAAACAAAACTAACTAAATTGCATGCTCTATCATGTAAAGCATGCCCCTGTTTGATATATATATATATATATACACATATATATATGCATGTGTATATATATATATACATACATACGTATGTATGTATGTATGTATTTCAGAGAGTGTCTTAACTTTTACATAGAAAGCCTAAGACTATGATTCTCATATCTCTGGTAAGTTTACAGTCATGAACCACCATATCTAGTTTTTTCTGTGAAGTAGAGTCTAACTAGATTTACTCTGGTATAATCTACTGGGCTCTAACCTTGAAACTGTTACCTCTGACAAATTTCTTAGGTTTATGGGCACAAGCCACACTTTCTGGTCTTCAGATTATGTTTAAGTAAAGAAAATGCATAGTGTAAACTGATTTCAAAGTAGAATTCTTTCTATCAATGACAATAGAAGCAAATTATAAGTCAGAGTCATTAGGGTACCTAGATTAAATAGGTCTTAATGAAATAGCTTCAAATTAACACCATGTTCTTCAAAAGTACATCATATTTTATAGAAATAACTGTTTATCTAGAAATTAAGTATAGATCAACATTATAATGTATCATCAATGCCATCTACAGCATGAGAGATTCAGGAGTAAGATGGATTTTTCCAAAATACTAAAAAATTGAACATATGTTTATGGCAAATCCTCTAATAAACAAAAATATAAAATCTATAAAGTCTATAATTTTGAAAAAGTGTATCATCTAGAAGTTATATAAAATATATTTAATGTCAAATATTGGGCTTATTTTAATTCATCCAAAAGAAAGACACTATGAGCTTGATGCACCAAACATTGAAGATGGTATAGGAAGCCCTAACTGACACATTAAGGGAAAGAAAATTACCTCGCATAAATATTGAAAAGACAAAGCTAGTATACTTATTGTTTTCAAATGAAATGCTTATCTCTAATAGAACACAATAAAGTCAACTGACAACTATGTGATTTAAGGATGGGCAGAGAAAATATTAACATAAAAACAGATAGATGGTATTTCTGTATAACAAGCTCAGTCAACTAACAAATAACAATAGAACAGAGATCCCAAGACAATATAGGAAAAAGATAAAATATCTAGTAATTAAAAAAAAAGACATTTATAAGGCCTGCATGGGGTCTTTGAAAAGAAATAAAAGCAATCCTAAGGGAATAGAAAGAATAAACTTTAACATATATAAACCTCGGCATTTTTCAGGTATCAGTTCCAAAGTTTATATAAATATTTATATCTAGATCACAACTCCAACATCATTTTTAGTTGAGAAAAGCTCTAGTTCCTTAAACTCATTTTTTGTGAAGAAGAATAAATTTGTGAGCATGGGCTGACAGATAGCTGTTAGTCATAAGTAGTAAGGAAATGTGAAGGAAACTAAATATGGAAGAAGAGAGGACAGTATTCTTTAATGTTGCGATTACACTTTTCTTATCAAAGATGGACAGCCTATGTACCACACCATATTCATGGATGGATGAACAACCTAAGGATTAATGAAAAGCTTTATTCCAGGCTAAGGTCCATCAGTGGAATAGTTTCATTAAAGTTACCTCAGCTACTAACCCATGCTATAGAGGTCAAGTACAATAAACATTCTCTAACCTCAGGACACTGTTCTATTCCTTGGAGTGCTTCTGGGGAGGGATTTCTTACACCAAACCTCTATTTAAAACTTCAATTTTAAAAATCCTGTGTGTTAGGTAAAAATACTAGTCATTTTCCACCCTCAGGATGACCTGCTTTTCATGTACTGAAAGTATATTCTTTTCTTAGAAAACTCTGCCATCACTTTTCACTACATTTAGCATTTTGGCAGAATTCTCTCTCCCATTGTAGGAGCCAAGGTTGAGACCCATGCAGATATAAGCCAGATAAATTTAAGGGGAAAAATCACCAGCAGGAAGAAAAGGGATGACTTGCTACTGTTCTCAAGTGATCAAATTTTTCTGTTTAAAAATATTTTGCTGAAAATATATGATTGAATCAGAAGGAAATTTTGCTTACTTGTTTGATTTGACAAAGATTTAAAATGGGGTGTTTAAAAATATTAAATTAACATCTTACAGAGGTATCTTCTTTTGAAAAAATGAGAATAATATTACATTTATTAGACCTACACTTGATTATTACAAATCTCTCAACAATATGTCAATATTGGACAGTTTGTAGGGTTAATGCCATTATTAATATTCTGTTAAAGTTAAGTTTTTATGACTCAAGATCCTGACAGATTATTTTAACACTATGTTGGTCTGTGTTATATATGTGGTAAATGAGTTACTCCTGAATGTATTTTTGTGTTGTTGATTTAAGAAGTCACATTGAATTTACTTATTTGCATCTTAAATTATTCATTTAATCATTAGCTATAAAATATTTCTTAGTATAGTAACTTAACAAATATAAGATTTTTACATTGCCAGATAGAGTGTCTAAATGTATTTTCTTGTTGTACCATTATCAGTTTTTAAAACTCATTTCTGTCTATATATTTTACATTTTTATGCAATAATGATACTAATGGTATAAATATTAGTCATCTTGGGTTTTCTATAACAAGACATGTAGCAATTACATATCTGGTAAATACTCTATGCAGGGTTGGGAATATGGATTAGTGGTAGAGTGTTTGCTTATCATGCATGAAGCCATGGGTTTGATTGCTCAATGCCATCTAAACAAAAAAAGCCGTAAGTGGTGCTGTGGCTCAAATAGTAGCATTGAGATAAAGAAGCTCAGAGATTGTGCCCAGGCCTCGAATTCAAGGCACAGGACTGACAAAAAAAAAGAAAAACAAATAAAACAAAATCAAAATACTCTATACACTTCAAAATTTTTACTTCAATAATTGTTAAAAATATAGCTTTTGAGATAGTTATGGTATCTTAATTTTTTTATGAGTTAGTTAAGGGACAGAGAATTAAGCATCAAATTCCTATTTCAGTGAAGTAGTGGCCCTTGGATTAAATGTTCCTGTCTGGAATCACAAATATTTTTTGGGGGGTCCGGTTGTGGGCCTCAATTCTGGGGTTGGGCACTGTCCCTCAGTTCTTCAGCTCAAGGCTAGCGTTCTACCACTTGAGCCACAGCTCCATTTCTGCCTTTTTTTTTTCTGCTTATGTGGTGCTGAGGAATTGAACCCAGGGCCTCATGCATGCAAGGCAAGCACTCTACCACTGATCCACCTTCTCAGCCCTGGAATCATCCTTTTATCTTGTCACCTGTACTGGCTTTTATGACAGGTTTGAAAAGTTTGATAATTTGACTGTCAAATAGTTTATGTAAGCTGGGAAAATGCTGAAATAATTTGCCTTGTTCAGTGTCATCTTGGACAAGTGTATAAATTAAAAACAACGTGCAGATATATTTTACTAAGTTTTGGAGGCCCATTGTAATAATTATGGATCACTCTAAAAATTTAATATGTTTTAAAATGTATAGTTTTCAAATAGTCATTTTATATTTGTAGTCAGAGTCTTATAATAGAGATTGAATTTAGTATTTAACATTTCTTTGTTACTAATTTTTGTATCATAAGGGGAAAATATTAGGCTAAATTATCACATAGGTATTTCTAATATTTAATTAATCTAAAAGCCAAAATAATCTATAAATTGGTGTCAACAGAACAGTACAGTAAATTAATATTACTTAAAATTTATATTCTAAGCACAAGAGTTATGCTTTGTGTGTCTGTCCAGGATTAGAATGGAGAAAATAGAAATTGAGATCACAAAGTAAGAAGAATAAGACCACATTCTAGATTGTATGTTTTAATTCAAGCTAGAGAAGTAGAGAAAAATAGCAATAAAGCACCTGAGCTGTAACAGCAGAAAAATATACATCAAGATTTTTTTTCACTTTATCCCATGTGAATAGGAAGGGTATAGTCAGCCTATTGTGTGTGCCATCGGTGATATCACACTTGGATAAACAACCTGTTTATCCTCTTGTGCTCTCTTAGGATGAGATACTAAATGAAGAAAAATAGCAGAATAGGAGCATCAATGTGTTTAGGTCTCTGAGGACAGAGTCAGATATTGAAGCTGTTGCTGGGAAAGGGAGACATCCCATTGATCAAAGAAAAACACTGCAGAGTTTTAAAAAATACTTTGCTGAGGATGAAGGATAAAAATAAGAGAGATGACAGAAGACACCAAGTATATATATATAGATAGTCAACCATGGGAGTTAACACAGTAGAAACAAAATAGACTTTCTCTTAAAATCCATACAGGGTGATCATTAACACACAGGAAGATTAATTGTCTATATTCTTGGTGGTATACTGAAATATATTATAAGAACAGGGATTACTACAGAGTTTGAGTAACTAAGAGCAAAATGAAAATATGAGGCCTTGTGTTTAAAAAAAGGGGAAATGTGCTAATAACTCTACTTTCCCTTGATCTCTATTGATGTTTTAATTTGGTATGTAATTTCAGAATCAGAATAAATATTGTAAGTGTTATTTATAATATTCATGAAATGAAGTGATAGGATTACATAAATTGGCCAATATGAAGTCTATTATATTTACAACTAATCTTGTATCAATCAGTAACCATGCATATATCATTTTATACGGAAATTATATTTCACCAAAGAGAACATTGAAGTTGAATAACAATAAAATAATGGACATGAGTATGTATTTGCTTCTTCTAGAACCTAATAATTGTCCAGAAACAGCTGTTGCTTATTGTATGCTAACCTATTTTAAAAAATAACATATGATTTTTTTACATATGTAAAATATGTGAAACAGTAGAACATTGTTTCACTATTGTATGATTCTATAAGGAAGTTTCCATGTCTGATTTCTCTATAATAAATAGAGGGATGTGGTAGTCATATTTAGGCAGATTTCTTTACAACACTCCTGAAAACTACTTTCCTCTTTCGTCCATATTAGTTTAGTAGCTGCTCTCTTTTAAATTTCTGAACAATATTGCCATGGTATCTTCATTGAGTTAAAGGGCAATTATACTATTGTAATAAACAAGGCATTGCTCTTCGCTTGACACATTTGTTTACAACAATGATTGAGGCATTTTCCTGAGTCTGCTTCAGATATAAATTCACTAAATATTCTTTGCACAGCTCCTTAACATTTATTTGATAGAAAAGTACTAATTGTTTAGCTTAGAGAGAACAAATATTTTGGTGGGACAAATTTCTCTTCAATATAATCAAAGACGACAGTTGGGAAGAGGCATGCCCCTGGCATGTTTCTCTAGGGAAACACCTTTCTTTTCTGAGATATTGTTGCTCAGATTCATATACACATTTGGGAAATGTTCTCTTTTAACACATTTTCTGATATCTAATCTAATCCATAGCCAGAGAAAACCTATAGATACGCCAAACCCATGCATATCTCTCTGAAATTGAGGTCTTATTTTAAAGTAGATTTCCAAAAGATTACTAAGGGAGAATTTTCAATTTTCTTAAATGTTAGATAAAAATGAATTACAAAGAAATCCCAATTTATTTAATATATCTGTGTGAATAAAAATAATTTGTGTGAAAAAGTTATCTATGCTATTCTATACATAGTAATTACATTGTACAATTATGAGGTACATTGATTTTTACAGGTTATTTGGAAAGGATTAAATTGTTAAGAAAAATATTAGAGAAAATAAACTGGAAGAGATAAACTCTACTAAGGGCATATAGACTGACGAAGACCATGATTATAAAGAGCTGGTACAAGAAATATTTTATTTCCCAAACGTTGACATGGGAAAGGAAATTATAGATAGGGCATTATAAAGTTGAATTTTAAGTTAATGAGCATTTTAATGCAACAGATATGTCTTTAGGATAGATTAGGACTATAGATCTGATGTAATTCTTGTAAACTACACAGTCAATTTTATTCTCTAGGTAAATTATTCTGAATTTTTACATTTCCCAGAATATGTCTAAAATCAGAAAATCTCTGAGGCAATTTTAAATTCCTCATGATTGTTCCAAACATTTTCAGAACAAATGACATTTTCCTAGAATAATAAGCCTATAAGTTATATATTTTAATACACATTAGCATGTGATATACAGAGAAAATTTGAATTTCAATCAGTTTGGTTAGTGAATAATTCGTATGTATATGATTTTTTTTCTTTAAAAAAAACAACAGGTTCTCACTATGTAGGCCACTCCAGCCTTGGGCCTACAATTCTCCATTTCTGCCTCAATTAATTAATTTTATTACAGACATGCAAACAAGTCCAATTATGTTACAAATTCAAAGAAGCAAAATACAGTAACATATATTTGATATAATTTCAGGCTAAAATGTCAGTTGTGACTCTTTGTTGCTCTAATGATATAATGTATGTAGTTCTTGGCAGAAGATAAATGAGATATAGGTGGTATTTTTTTTGTGTGCTTTTGGTCGGTCATGGGGCTTGAACTTTGGACGCTGTCCCTGAGCTCTTCTGCTCAAATCTACTGCTCTACCACTTAAAGCCACAGCACGACTTCTGGTTTTCTGAGTGGTTAATTGGAGATAATAATCTCATGGACTTTCCTGCCCTGGTTGGCTTTGAACCGTGATCCTTAGATCTTAGCCTCTTGAGTAGCTAGGATTACAGGTGTGAGCCACCAGTGTCTGGCCAGTAGATTTCTTTAATAATAAAGCTAAGATAATTTATTTGCTGAGTTTTCCTCCCCCGCTTTTTTTTAATTGTGAAAATACTAGGCAGAGGGGTTACAATTACATGAGCAAGGTAATGAGTACATTTCTTATCAACCATTGTTGCCTCCTCTTTTGTTTTCCTTTCCCATCCCTTCCCATCTCCACCTCCCACCTCGTTGCAATAGGTCCACCTGTATCCCTATTTAAACAATTTGTTTTTTCCCTTCCCCTCCCCAAATTATAACAACATCAACTACAGTGAAAACAGGGTTATACTGTGGGGGAGGGAGATACAAAGCAACAAAGAAATCATCTTATAAATGTGTTAGAAACAAAAGCAAGAAAGAAAAACATTTGAAACTCCCTACTTCCCAGTTATATTTAGCAACTTTACACTTTGAAATGCATTGAGATTCTATTCTACTCACTATACTCTATGAATTCCTCATATTTTCAAGAGTAACTTGCAAAACATACCTTTACTTTCTGCATTACACATGTGTTAATGTATATGTATAAATGTATTAACTTAATTACAGAATAATATACTTTTACTTGTTTTATAACTTTCTGCATTTGATACTTTTGCCAATTATGCTAAATTCACTAAGATTCATGATCAAAATCATTGCTTTATTAATTTTATTAATCTTTTTATAAACTACTTACTCCCTCCATACTTCTTTATTTCTATTGTCTATGAATGCTTCCAAATTATCCTCTAACCTACAAATGAAAATAGATTTTGTTTTAAATTATACTTGCCTTCCTATGTACTTAAATTATTTTCATATTTCTAAACAAGACTTCTTTGAAGAAATCGTCTAATTGACATCAATGTACAATTCCTCAGTTTCCTTTCATGATTTGTTTTTCTTCACTGAAACTTCCTTGCAATTCATTCATGACTCTAATGGTCAAATCCAACAACCCATTTTCCAAGAGGAGAAGAATTAAGAAAAAAATGTATGAAGTGCCTAGTACTTCTCCAAACAATTTTTGTATTAGTGAGAGGGTCACTTGCAAGAAATAAACCTGAACATAAATAATGGTTTAAAAATAACAGTTAAATTTTAACTTTGTTAGCAACCCAAAGGGATAACCTTATTTGCTATATGGCTTTCCTCCAAGTTATAAACTTGTACCTCATTCATTTTCTCTTTCCTGTTCTGCTATTTAAAAATATGGAATCAAGTTCTCTTTACTATCTGTAAAAAATACAGAATCATAAAAGGTATATACTATTGTCTACTAATGGCATTCACTACTTATACTTAACATTCTGTTGAATAAAACTTAGCATTTGGCCCCACTTAATTGTAAAATAGGTGGGCAAAGTATATGCTATTTTTGTTTACAATGACTAGAAAATGAATTTTATGAGTGTCTAGTGTTTCTGCCACATCAAATTCTTCAGATGAGATAAAATATTATTACTGTAAGTCAGCTTTGCTTTTACTCTGTCACTTCAGATCTGTAAATTGAGTTAGTTTAAAATGTACTAGATATTTAAATTTTCACTTTAAATCAACATTTTCATAGTGAAATTGACTTACATAATGCTGATTTTTAAAATCTATAAATGATAATAAACAAAATCTATCTTAAATTATACATACAATGTTGTTTTAGGAAATTCCTTGCCCTTTTTAAAAAGAAAATCCATATTATACTAGCAATGATAGTTATTTAATTATAAATGCATATTTGACTAAAATTAATGAGAAATATTGATTCATTGGAATTAAGTTGGTTCCAAGGCAAAAAATGTCTTGCATTAAATGATAGGATGTCTTGTTGTAAATAATAAAAAAATATATCTTATTTTTTAAAAGATAAAAAATACTAGTATTTCTGCAGATAATCTTTTTATAAAAACTGACTTTCTTGGGAGCTTTTGATATAGTTTTGTAGTTGGCTCACATCTTCTTTCCCAGGTCTCAGACTTTTGATTATGTTCATCTTGCAGACTTTAAATGAATAATATGTTTTAACCACAGGAGAGGGTTAGAAAGTTACGATATTCTGAACTGAGAATATATTAGGTTTTCCTTTCAAATTTCTAGTAGGGAAAGATGTCAGAAGAGCAAACACTAGAGAGATCTTGCTGTAAGAAAAGAAAATCACTGGGAAACTATCTTTAATAAAGTTCACAGAGAGACTATTCTTTAGGGCCCATTTATTTAAATTCACAGTAAAAGAAGCGATGATTTGACTTTTGCTTGACAGTAACAGTAACCTTTGTTCAATGTAGATACAACTGTAGAATGCAACATTGCATTTTATCTGTTTTCCAATGTGGAAACCTAAAAATTTAAGTATGCAATAGAAGGGAAATAAAAAGAGGAATCACTATTTTAAAACCTGCTACATATCAAGGAACGTGACTTATCCTAAATTATAGTAAAATCGTAGCTACTGGAAATAATAAATCTTATTCATTCTGTTAATAGTTAAGGTTTACATATATATCTATATATCTATATATTGTGGTATATATGCTGCACATATCATACTCTACATATTTAGGCTTATATTTTAAAGGAATAGTGTCTCTATATTTCTGTGTCTCCTTGACTATAATAAAGATACTTGAGCTCTAATTTCAAATATGTCCTTCTGTAGTTTGGAAAATTTGGAAACAAGCTATTATTATATTATCACTAATAATTATTGAACTATGTAGTATGACAATTGGAAATATTAAACAATCTTTTATGGTTGTGAAACTTTTTTTTGAAGAATGTCTTTGAATGTGCCAGTGACAAATCAGTACTCTTACATTTCAAGAAGCTGAAATCTAGAGGATATCGGTTCACAGCCAGACCAAGTAGCATTATAGTAAGTGAAGTAAGCCAAGCCCCCCAAAACATAAGTTATTTGCAATAACTAGTATATATCTGAGACAAGCAAAAAAGATCAGATGATATTAAGCGAAATAAACCTCAAGATAAGGACACAAGTGTTTTCCTTTCTTGCTATTGTTTCTAATGTATTTATAAGATACCACGTGATTTGTTTTTGTTGCTTTTCATGTCCCTCCCTCCTGTTTTCACTGTATTTGATGTTGGTATAATTTGGGGAGCAAATTATAAAAAGGGAAAAAACCAATTGTTTAAATAGTGATGCAGGTTAACCCATTGCAACAATAAGATGTACAAGACGCTATGTTGAAAAAACGAATTTTACAATTTGGGCAGGGGGAGGGCAGGAAGGGGGAAAGGGATGTAGTTGTAGAGATGGGAGGAAATGGGGATAGTAGGGGAAACACAAAGGAGGAGGAAACAATGCTTGATAAGAAATGTACTCATTACCTTGCTCATGTGATTGTAACCCCTCTGTACAGTATTTTGACAACTAAAAACATTAAATACTAAAAAAATAAAATAAAAGAATTAACCTGGCCAAAGTCCTGACTCATCTAGTAGAATTTCAGCTGTGAGCAAGAAAGAATTATATTTTAAAGGAGCATTTTGTTAGGGATACTTGGTAAGTATGTGGCCTGCCTTCTCTATTGTGATGTATTGTGACATCCTCTGTGAAATACTTTATATTTCTGTGTTCCCACATATTCAAGTCTACTAAAGCTTAGTTCTCAGGGTAGTGGTATTAAGAAATGAAGGCTGCTGGGCGCCGGTGGCTCATGCCTATAATCCTAGCTACTCAGGAGGCTGAGATCTGAGGATTGCAGTTCTAAGCCTGCCTGGGCAGGCCAAGTTCGTGAGACTCTTATCTCAAATAACCCACCAGAAAACCAGAAGTGGAGCTGTGGCTCAAGTGGTAGAGCACTTGCCTTGAGCTGAAGAGCTGAGGGACAGCACCCAGGCCCAGAGGTCAAACTCCACAACAGACAAAAAAATAAAAATAAAAATAAATGAAGTGGGTGGTTTTTCTCTGAAATAATATAAGATAGTTTTCCTGGGATGCTGAGCAAGTTCTCATAAGAAAATATTGTTTAAAAAAATGTATCCCTGGTCCTTAACCTCTTTACTTGTCTCCCCATGTGATCTCTCCTTTAACATGTATTCCTGCCATAATACAGTTTGCTTACATGACACAGAGTCCGTGCTATGATGTCTCCACTTCCTGCTTGGAAAACTGTGATCTAAGGAAAGCGCTTGTCTTTACATGTATCCCAGCCTTGTTTTATTACTGTAATAGAAAAATGGAAAACTTCAATGAAAAATTGTCCTAAATATCAGTGCTCTTCCATTTTGGGTTTTACTTTTCAGTTTAGTTCTAGATGTGTAATAGAGGGAAATTCTTAATTATATTCAATCTATGGTCAGATTCAAGGGGAATATTGTTGTATCTGTTTTCATCTGTCTATAAACCTGTGTCCCTGACAGATCGCCTAGAACACAAAGTGCTACTGTTTTTGAGTGAGTAGCTGAATGTTGAGATGGCTCTACACTGCCCTCTAGCCTCCTTTTTTCTTTCTTTAAAAAATATATATAGTATACATTTTTATTGTAAAGATACTTTACAGAGGGGTTACAATTACATGGGTAAAGTAGTGAGTACACTTCCTATCAAGCATTGTTACCCCTTGCTTTAATTTTCCCCTTTCATTCCCTCCCACCTCCCCAACTCCTTCCTTGTCCCCTCCCCCCAAGTTGTAAAGTTTGTTTTCAACATAGTGTCTTGTACATCTCATTGCTACTGTGGGGCAACCGGTATCCTTATCTAATGTACTGTATCACAGTACATTAGAAGTTCATTAAAAACAAGAGCAAGAAAGATAAAACCTCTTGTGTCCCTATCTTGGGGCTGATTTCACTTAAAATCATCTTGTATGGTTGTATGTACATGGCTTTTGACCTTCTCTGCTTGTCCTAGAC
Organism: Dipodomys ordii; assembly: GCF_000151885.1. NCBI lineage: Eukaryota > Metazoa > Chordata > Mammalia > Rodentia > Heteromyidae > Dipodomys > Dipodomys ordii. The sequence goes on along the minus strand of NW_012267289.1, from coordinate 7,399,561 downwards.
ATATACCAGTTATTTCAGATAAGGGAAAACATGGGACCTATGTTTCTTTGGACCTGGATTACTTCACTTAATATAATTTTTGTTGTAAAGATACTGTACAGAGAGGTTACAGTAGATGAGTAAGGTAATGAGTACATTCCTATTCAGCATTGTTACCCCTCCTTTGATTTTCCTTTACCATCACTTCCCTCCCCACCTCCCCAACACCACTCCCCCAAAGTTGTATAGTTTTCAACATAGTGTCTTACACATCTAATTTTTACAATGGGTCAAACTGTATTCTATGTCAGCATTTTGTTATTTCCCTTCCCCTCCCCCAATTAGAAAAATGTATATACAAGATACAGGACACCAGAATCAAATACAGTGAAAAGAGGCATACTATGGGGGAAGAACATACAAAGAAAGAAAAAAATCACACAATACATTATAAGTACATGAAAAACAACAATAACAAAGATGTTTGTCACTATCTTGTGGTTTATTTCATTTAGCATCATCTTATATGGTCATATGTACATAGCTTTTGACCTTTTCTGTTTATCCTAGACATATACTAGTTATTGCAAATAAGGGAAACCATGGGACCTATGATTCCTTGGGCCTGCCTTACTTCACTTAATATGATTTTTTCCAAGTCTTTCCATTTCCTAACAAAAGGGTGGTGACATTCTTTCTGATGGAGGTATAAAATTCCATTATGTATGTATGTATGTATGTATGTATGTATATATATATATATATATATATATATATATATCACATTTTCTTGATCCATTCATCTACTGAGGGGTATTTGGGTTGGTTCCATAACTTAGCTATGGTGAAAGATGCTAAATAAACATAGATTTGCTCGTAGCTTTGGTATGGCAATTGTTTATGAGTGTTTGGATAAATGCCCAAAAGTGGGACTGCTGGGTCATAGAGGAGCTCTATATGGAGTCTTTTGAGGAACCTCCATACTGCTTTCCAAAGTGTCTGAACAAGTTTACAGTCCCACCAACAATGCAGTAGGGTTCCCTTTTGGCCACATCCGCTCCAGCATCTGTTGTCATTAGATTTCTTGATTGCTGCCATTCTACTGGGGTAAGGGGAATCTCAATGTTTTGATTTGAGTTTCTTTATGGCTTAAGAAGTAGAACATTTCTTCATGTGTCTATTGGCCATTCTATTTCCTCTTCAGATAAATCTCTTTAAGTCTTTAGCCCACTTATTAATAGGATGGTTATTCTTTGAGGATTTGTTTTTGGAGGATTTAATTTTTTTGAGTTCTAAGTATATTTTAAATATGAGACCCTTGTCCATAGTATAGCTAATGAAGATCTTCTCCCAGTCCATGGGCTTTCTATTAATCTTGCTTGGTATGTTCCTTGCCATGCAGAAGCTCTGCAATTTCATGCAATCCCATTTGTCCAAACTTTCTTTGAATTGTTGTGTTTCTAGGCCCAGGAGGCCTAGAGTTTCTCCTATTCCTTCTTGTATGTTTTCAGGGTGTCTGCTTTGTCTTTGAGGTCATTGATCCATTTGAAGTTGATTCTGGTGCAGGGTGATATATAAGGATCTAGCTTTAGTTTTCTACAGGTGTTTAACCAAGTTTACCAGCACCATTTACTGAAGAGGCTGTCTTTCTTCCATTCTAACTTTTTAGCTCCCTTATAGAAAATTAGGTGGCTATCAGTCTGTGGGTTAATTTATGGGTCTTTGGTTCCTTTCCATTGGTCCTCAGGTCTGTGCCAGTACCAAGCTGTTTTGATTACTATGGCTTTGTTGTAGAGTCTGAAATTTGGACTTAATATTCCTCCAGAGCTGTTCTTTCTGCTACGGATTGTTTTTTTGCTATTCATGTTTTTTATTGTTCTATATGAATTTTTGGATTGCTTCTTTTCTTCATTGAAGAATGAGGTTGGAACATTGATAGGTATTGCATTGAATTTGTGTATAACCTTTGTCAGTATTGCAGTTTTCTTGTTAATCCTCCCAATCCAAGAGCATGGGAAGTTTTTCCACATCCTTAGTTTTGCTTTAATTTCCTTTTTGTAGGTTTTTATAGTTTTCATCGTACAGTCCTTCACTTCTTCAGTTAACTCCTAGGTATTTTATTTTTTTGTGGGCTATTACAAAAGGAGTTGCTTTCCTGATTGCAGGCACGCCCTTCTCATTATTGGCACACAGAAGAGCCATTGATTTTTGAGGGTCAATTTTATAACCTGAACCTGGACTTTGCCAAAGTTTCGAATCAACTAGAGTAATTTGGGAGTGGAGTCCATGGGGTTCTTTAAATAAAATATCATGTCATCTGCAAAGAGGGAGAGTTTTACTTTATCTTTCCCTATTTGTATCCCTTTATGCTTGCATCTTGTATTATTGCTCTAGCTAGGCATTCTAATACTAGATTGAAAAGAAATTTTGAGAGTGGACATCCTTGTCTCGCTTCTGAATTAAGAGTAAATGGCTTTAGCTTTTTGCCATTAAGTAAAATGCTGGTTGTTATACTCTGTTTGTATTATATTGAGGAATGTTCCATGGATTTTTGTTTATTTTTCCAGAGCTTTCATCATAAAGGGGTGTTGGATCTTGTGAAAAATTTTTTTTTACATCTATTGAGACAATCATGTGGTTTTAATCCTTGATTTGTTGATATGATGAATTATATTCATTGATTTGCGTATGTTGAACTAGCTTTGCATATCTGTAATGAATCCTATTTTTTCAGGGAATATGAGTTTTGTGATGAGAAGTTGAAATCGGTCAAAATTTTGTTGAGAAGTTTTGCATCAATGTTCATCAAAGAAATGGGTCTATAGTTCTCTTTCTTTGATGAGTCCCTGCATAGTTTTGGGATGTGGGTTATGGTGGCTTAATAGAAAGAGTTTGGTAGTGAACTTACACTTTCAATTTCATTAAAGAGTTGGAAGAGCAGTATTGCTGTGAGTTCTGCTTTGAAGCCCTTGTAGATTTATACTGTAAATCCATCTGGTCCCCAAATTTTCTTGGGTGGGATGTCTCTTATTGCTATTTCTATTTTGATGCTTGATATGGGTCTGTTCAGTTGGTTTAACTCATCTTGTTTTAGTTTGGGTGTGTCAATATTTCCTAGAAAATCATCCATTTCTACCAGATTCTCAAACTTATTAGCATAAAGGTTTGAGAAATATTTCCTTATAATATTGTGAATCTTGGTTGTTTCTGTTGTGATGTTTCCATTCTCATCTCTGAGTTTATTTATTTTGATGTGTTCTCTTCTTTTTCTGATAAGATTTGCTAAGGATCTGTCAATTTTGTTAATTTTTTGAAGAACCAACTCTGTTTTGTTGATTCTATGTTTTTTTTACTTTAATTAATTTAATTCTGATTTAATTTTAATTGTTTCTGTCTACTGGATTGGGGTTTAGCTTGTTGCTCTTTTCAAGGAGCTTCAGGTGTCTCATTAAATTGTTGGTTTCAGATCCCTCCAATTTGTTGATATAGGAACTAAAGTACAGCCTTTACTGTGTCCCAGAAGAGCTGCTAATTTGTGTGTTCATTTTTGTTGAAAATAATGAACATATGAATTTCCTTTCTAATCTCTTCCATGACCTACTGGTGTTTCAAAAGTGTGTTGTTCAGCCTCCATGTGTTACAGGATTTTCTTTGGTGGTGTTTGGTGTTGAATTCTCATTTTATTCCCTTGAGGTCTGAGAATGCAGGCATAATTTTAATGTTTCTGTATTTGGACAAATTGCTTTATGACCTAAAATGTGGTTTATTTTGGAGAATGTTTCATGTGCTGCTGAGAAGAATGTGTAATCTGATGCTGCTGAGTGAAATATTTGGTAGATGTCTGTTAAGTTTTGTTGATCTATTTAGTATCTAGATCAGATGTTTCTCTATTGAGATTTTTTTTCTTTTGTAACTGTATATTGATTGTACCAATGTGTTTCATAATGCTGTTTCACACAAGTGCATATTTTAGGTACTGTAATCAGATTAACCTGGTTACTGCTCTTTCCCTGTCTTTCTCCTACCATATTAGTCAAGAGCTTTCAATTATTTTCTATACATTTTCACTTTGATATTATTCATCCTCCATTATTCTTTTACTGTCTCCCATCTCTCTCTTGTCCCCTTAGAAAGCCCCCCCAATTAAAATTATAATATGTTCTTTATGCTCGACATGTATACATATGCATGTATGTATATATGTATCTGTATTTTTAATTTGAGATTCTGAATATAAAAAAATATGTCCTCTGTCCCTCTGGACATAGCTTCCATTTCAAATGCATGATTTTTTTGCACAGAAATTATATTTGTAACTAAGTTTGGGCATTTTTTGAGTAGCAACTGGAAGGTGTGCATTTACAAAATAAGTAGATCATTTTAAGCAAATTATAGATGTAATCATAGTGTAAGTTTTCAAATTCTCCCAATTGAGGTAAAATGACTATACATCAAAACTTTCCCAATTAACATGTCAAATTGGAAATAACACATCATAACATAGAAGATACTAGGTTCTAGAATTCTTAAGACCCTTATTGTATCTATGCATTGAGGGAGAATATTTATGAAGCTGAGACTCTGTATACTACAACATGATTACAGTATTTCATAGAGGATCTTTCATGACCCTGAACAGGCATATAGAGTAGAGTGCTATGGATATGTCATTTATCATACTAAGATGATTTAAAATTCTTTGCATTCTAATTTCTCTCAAATATTCAGCAGTCCTACCATTTAAAGAATCACTCAAAATACAATGCTGTGTGATTTTAAAAAGTTGTTTAGGAGGGCTGGGAAGGTGGCTCAGTGGTTGAGCGCTTGCCTTGCATGCCTGAGGCCCTGGGTTCAATTCCTCAGCACCACATAAGCAAAAAGAAAAAAAAGCCGGATGTGGCGCTGTGGCTCAAGTGGTAGAGCGCTAGCCTTGAGCCAAAGAGCAGAGGGACAGCGCCCAGGCCCAGAGTTCAGGCCCCACGACCAGACCCAAAAAAGTTGTTTAGGAGACAGAATGTCTCTTAGTAGAAAAATTTTAGAATATCCCATTTGGAGGACATTCTTTAGACATTCTCATCGGGTACACATTCAGAAATATTATTGACATAAATCTTTTAGCATCATCAATTTCAAACAGTATTATAGGTAAGCACATATATCTATATCTGCATGTGGAATACATGAGGAATATATGCATTATTTGTATATCTATGTAATTTTACCCAAGTATAGTTATTGCATAGTTCACTTATATTTATGAATAAGGGCCTGTAAATTATACTCACAAGTCTTAATTGGTGCAAATAACCAGAAAAATAGAAACTGAAAATATCTGAAGTGCGAATAATGCATTAAAATAGAAATTTTGTATCCTTTCTGAGTCCTATGTACCAACCTAGGGCATTGTCCCTCAGCTCATCAGCTCAAGGCTAGCGCTCTACCACTAGAGCCACAGCGCCACTTCCAGCTTTTTCTGCTTATGTTGTGCTGAGGAATCGAACCCAGAGCCTCATGCATGCAAGGCAAACACTCTACTGCTGAGCCACCTTCCCAGCCCCTAGAAGTTTTTTTGTTACAAGCAAAAATAACTTCACATCCCATAAAGAAATAAATGTAGGTTTTGATATTTTTCCTCATTTTAAATGTAACCACTCATAATGTCTCCATTTTCACCATTTTAAAGAGATTAATGTAAATGAGCATTTTGCTTTGGAACAGAGTTCCTTGTCAGAGGAATATTTATGTAATTACTGATCAGATATACTTTAAAATTTTTGGAGTAGTTTCAAAAGGCCTCCATTTTTAAATAAATATTTATTGTTGCAAATAATATCAACTTAGACATTTCAGTAGGCTATGCCATTCCTCAGCCAAGAACAACAAAACCATATGCAAATATCTCAGTATTGCGGTGGACCATGTGTCAATCATATTTCCTTCACGTGGTGGTTTGTATTTATTAGACTTGAACAATCATCATTATCTTTGTGGTATTTAGACTTCCTATATATTTGTCCAATTTAACTCTGTCTATATATTAATACTTTTTATGACCATATGTTAGGTAAAAATAATTTGGTTCATGATATCAGAGGGTTCACTCCATGGTTAGTTGGTCTCATTTCTTTTGTCAGAACATCCTGGTGGAGGGGATTTATGGAGGAGGAGAAGCTGTTTCCTTTTGTGGTAGATGGGAAAAATGAAAGAAAGGAAGGGCTCTGTGACTAGCAATGAAGTTCAAGGGAACATTCCAAATGATTTCTTCCAAAAAGGCCCTAAAGCTTTCTGAACCATGCAATATAATACCATTATCTTGAGACATTTCAATACGAAAGATTTTTCAGAAGAGACTTTATGTACAAACCCTTACATTTTGCCTCTGGTCCTCAAAAGGCTTACATTTATCTCACTGTACAATATTTATGCAATATCTGAGTCATCGTGATCATTAAAGTTGTAGCACTGCTGAAAAATTGACTCAAAGAAACAAACATATGGCTTCCCTCATTTGTGTTAACTAGAATATGATCATAAAACCTAAAAATAAACAAACACATTGGATGTTAAAGAAAAAAATACACGGGGACCTGACAAATCATAAGAATATTCTCAGGAAAAGACCACAAAGGTACAATATTTATGTGTATAATATCATATAAGATAATATTTATCAAAATAAACTCCAGAAAATGGAAACAAGAGGTTTTTTTTTCTTTTTTGTTGCTGTTTTGATTTTCTTTTCCTTTTGCTTTCTTGTTTATCTGTCTTTGGTAGACAAGAGGGTGTTACAGAAATGTTGGGGCAAAGGGTGAACAAATGCAGCAGTGATACTAGATGCAATGTTGAACATTTACAATACAATTTGTGAGTGGGGATGAGAGGAAAATCTGGTAGAGAGCAAGGGAAGGGCTGACCCTGTTCAAAAAGAAAACTACTCTTCATCTCACTTATGTAACTTTAAAGCCTCTATACATTGCATTTAAAATAATAATAAATAAACTTTAAAAATCCACATTCAAACTCTGTCCACCACAAAATGCAACTGACGGCAGCCTCTTAACTGTTAGCACCCATGAAATAAAAAACAAAACTGCATATACTACCAAGATACCTTTGCATGTAGTAAACATCCTCAATCCAAAATGGAAGAAGAATATGATCCAAAGAAAAGAATCATCCCAAAGCAAGATCAACATTCAAGAGTACAAGCAATCTGTCCTGTAGTTAGATCGATGTCCAGCATCTGTGGTGTCTGGTGCAGTTGTACAAATTCCAAGACTTTGTCATTTTGAGTCTCAACAGCCTCTCTCTCAATTTCAAGGCTTTCCTTAAAAGTCTCTCCGTGTACCTGGCATCTTCTACGTCTTGTGGCTCTCTTGGCATTTAACAGTTTCACACATGGTCCCCTCAGGGAGGCCTACAGTGATCTCGACCCAGTTATACATTGCCTACACACCTAGGTCTTCCTCTAAAATACAGCTAGAAACTTTCATGATCCCATAACTGTTACAGTCTGCATTCTAGTAATACCAGCATCACATGGACACTGCCAACATATGCAGTTAGCTCGAGCCTTAAGTGGACCCATTGATTCACAGTTTCAGCATATACTAAGTATCTACCTGTGTGGCTAAGAATGGCAACACCAACCACAGAAATACTCTTCTCTGGGTTCTGTGTGGTCAGAGTCCTTAGAGGCATGATTTTTTTCAAGTGAGTTTACTCTTTCACACCTGAGTTTGTCATCGATGGGGTCTGTCCATATCTTTATAAAATCTATTATAGTAATTAAGTTTGAATTCATATCCTGATACATGAACCATACTTCCAGCCAGTTTATATTGTTTTAATTTCCAGTCATTGTTTCCAGTTTTTGTCCAAGTCCAGCCTTAGCAAATCCCCACCCAAATATCTGATGGAAACAAGAGAGAAAACAAGGTTCGTGATTTTTATAAATATCAGTGTATGGTTGGTTGGTTACAGGTACTTCAAAAGAGAGGTTGAGGCTCTATTTTTAACGAAGTAGAGAGTCAGAAAGGGATTGCAGACATGGTATAACTGTCAAAGAAATGTTCTTCCTCCAAAAAGACCCACCTCCTCTAGTTTCCATTATTTCCCTAGATACTATCATTCTGTGGATACCAATCTTTTATACATGTCTTTTTTGGGGCGGGTGATGGGCATGTGGTGGACAACATTTATCATACAAAGCATAGCAGTCTTAAAATCAGATTTAATAGGTGTTTTTGTTAGATATTCTGGGATCAATGGAAAATAAATTAAAATCTTATCAGATATAGAAATTATTTCTATATCCTTCAAATAATCATTTATACAACTTCTACAAGTATTTTTTGGTGGTGCTGTGGAATCAACCCTGATAATTTTGCCTGTTGAGCAAATTACCACTGAGCTTGTCTGTGTTATATTCTTATATTCCTAAGCACATATGTGGATCAAATGATTGTTTTTATTTATAAATATAAACTAAATTTCAGGATAATCTATGTAAGGTTCGTGCACCCATAAAACCACTCACATAAAGTAAGAGTAATAATAATTTAGAGTTAGTTCAAAACTATGCACATAGAAAACTATGCACTATGTGCATATTTTAGACATATACTAACACATAAGCGACTATTTAAGCTTGCCTAAAACTGAAAATGTGGTTGAATTCCTATATCAGTGTTCATGAATTATCCTTAGATTAACCTTAAATGTAAAAATGTGCATTTTTAATTAATGCAGTATGTGTTTTATTATGCTAACGGAGATAAGATGTGGCATGTTGTTAACTTGAAAACTGTGAGGGAAACAGCTAGTGGGTGTGTGAGTGGAATTTCAATTGAACAGATGGCTGTTTCAGGTAAAGAATAAATAATGAAATTTTTCTCAGGTTATTTGCAGTGGTTTATGCTACAGCACTGGATTAAGTTTCTATAGAATAACAGAGAGCAGAAATGTAGAGGTTTATAATATTACAAAAGCAGACTTTCTGTGTGTGAAAATTTGTGGTAATCTGTTTATCACTCCTTCACTCAATTATTCATGAGGAAATTTTGTATTCAACACAAATCAAATAAAGCATTATCTCAGCAATTATTACATTGAAAATAAAATATCTGTATAGTAAAGTTTGTACGTACTACCTATTAAGGATATCTTATTATCAGAAGAGTTATTGGCATCTCAATTATGATTTGCCCTTTGGTGATGTGAACCATCCATTTCTTAAATATTACAGATAAGAAAAAGGAATGCTTTGAAATGGTTCATTTTCCTTTGTTTGAAACAGTTCAATTTTGTTACATTTGCTCTTACATGTAATATTACATTGATATCTAGGTGGTTACAAATATGTAGGAATCACAGAATTCTTTTTGGAATCTAATTTAAAAATAATGAGGATATATTTCATCATTTATATGTATAGCCAAGGAAGTCTTATACATATATGCTGTGTTGAACAAAGACAATACTGACACATTTAATTTACTTCATGTTACTCTTTCAGAGCCACATCCTAAATTATTAACATTTTAAAAATTACAATATGTTGATTAAATGGCTTTGTCAGACATAGTTGAAAATGAAATATTCACAAAAGTAATCTGAATTGTCAAGTGATTGTTCACCTTCTAAACCAGCTTTTATTCACTGCAGTGAATTTGAAACAAAGTTAAAATACCTACAAGAACTTCTGTTAATGTATGATCTTAAAGTGCAGATATAGTTAGATAATCTAATACAAATTTTGCAAGAGAAATTCATTATTGACCTAAAAATTAAGTACTTAAGAAATAAAAATATAGAAAATTATAATTTCTTAGCGTTAACTAAGGATAATGTAAGGGATATTTAAAAATTGGCTTTACAAGTCTTTCCGTTTCCTAAAAATAGGGCAATGTCATTCTTAAGTGAAGTAAGCCAGGCTCAAAGAAACATAGGTCCCACGGGTTCTCTTATTTACAATAACTAGTATATGTCTGAGACAAGCAGAAATGGTCAGATAAGTTGATGTTAGGCGAAATGAACCCCAAGATAAGGATTCAATTTTTTTCTTTCTTGCGATTGTTTCTAACATATTTGTAAGATGATTTCTGTTTCTTTGTATGTCTCTTCCCCCACTGTAAAACCCGTTTTCACTGTATTTGATGTTGGTATAATTTGTGGCGGGGAAGGGAAAAAAATTGTTTAAATAGGGATACAGGTGGACCCATTGCAACAAGGAGATGTACAAGTCGCTATGTATAAAAACGAACTTTACAACTTTGACTGGAGAGGGGGAAGGGGCTGCACGGCCTGGAGGGGGGCAGGGAGATGGGAAGGGATGGGAAGGGGAAACAGAGGAGGAGGCAACAATGCTTGATAAGAAATGTAGTCATTGTTGCAGTGGGTCCACCTGTATCCTTATTTAAACGACTTGTTTTCCCCCTTCCCCTCCACAAATTATACCGACATCAAATACAGTGAAAGCAGGGGTTATACTGTGGGGGAGGGACATACAAGGCAACAAAGAAATAATCTTATAAATGCGTTAGAAACAAATGCATGAAAGAAAAAAAAACATTTGAATACATATCTTAGGGTTCATTTTTCTAACATCACCTTGTCTGACCTTTTCTGCTTGACTCATACATACACTAGATATTGCAAGTTGCAACAATGAGAAGTACAAGTTGTCATGTCGAAAAGGAACTTTACAACTTTGGTGGGGGGGGAGGATTGGGTGGGGGGAGGGGGGGGAGGCTGGGAAGGGATGGGAAGGGAAACAAAGGAGGAGGCTACAATGCTTGATGAGAAATGTACTCATTATCTTGCCCATGTAATTGTGACCCCTCTGTACAGTATTTTCACAATAAAAAATAAATAAAAATTAAAAAAAAGTAAAACAAAGAAATGTACTCATTACCTTGCTCATGTAATTGTAATCCCTCTATACGGTATTTTCACAATAAAAAAACTAAAACTAAAAATAAATAAAATAAATAAAAATTGGCTCTAGTAGGTAATAAAATTTGAATATCATTGGAAACTGCATTTATTAGCCTGATTTTTTTTACAACTTGACCAAATACTGTGTCCATATCTAAGAATTTTCTATTGTTATATTTCCAATTAGAGTATTTTGTTATGCTAAAATAAACAATATGCTTAAAACAGTCCTACTAATTTCCTTGAAAAAAATCGATGAAATTATTTATCAAGGAATATTTAAGTCATATATTTTACTCTGAAAATCACCCAAAGATTTTGAAAGACAGAGACATAACTTTACTGGATATTTTTTGTGAATCTTAGTTTATGTCTTATTCATCTTCAAAACATCATGTGAATTAAATAGAAGTCTTAAATAATAAATTTTAAATTCAGTACTCTGTGAGTTCAAAGTATTTAATTAAAATATAAACATATAAAACTAAAATGCACATACATAAATTTATCTATATACCCTACCATTTGTCTTTTTCCCTCCCTCCTTCCCTCCCTGCTTCCTTCCTTCCTTCCTTTTTTCTTCTTTCTTTCTTTCTTTCTTTCTGTCTCTTTCTTTCTTTCTTTCTTTCCTTCCTTTCTCCCTCCCTCCCAATCTCCCTCCTTCGTTCCTTCTTTGCTTCCTTTTTTCTTTCTCTCTTTCTCTTTTTCTCCCCTTTCCTCTCCCTTTCCCTTCCCTTCTTTCTTTCCCTTATCAGCCCCTTGCCCTCCCTTTCCTCTTCCCTTCCCTTTTCTCCTTCCTTCTCTCCTTCCTTCCCTCCATCTTTCCCTTCCTTCCCTCCTTCTTTCCTTTCCTCCCTCCCTCCCTTCTTCCTTCCTTCCTTCCTTCCTGCTTGCTTGTTTTCTTGTTTTCTTCCCTCATTGATTTATTTATAGTTTTCAAGTGTGATAGCAAAATATGAATCTAATTTTATCTTTTTCAAGTATTTAACCAGTCACCCTTTTATCTTTTTTTAAGTCTTTTGTTTCCTTAGTAACTTGAAAAGGCAGCTTTCTCATACCCTATTGAAACATATTTATGCACACTAGTGTCTTTCTATATCTTTATTCTGTTCATTCAGCTGCTTATCTATCCATGCACCAGTACTATTTAGTTTTAGTTAATAGAGGGCTCATGGTGGTTGTTTATGATAAGAATCCTGTTCATTTTATATATTAATCATTTTTTTCAATTGCTACTATTATTCCTTGTGGAACTATATCATATTATTTAGAAATGAGCTGTGGTTGGAAAATGACATGCTCCCAGAAAATTTATTCATTTTAATAATTTTAGTTTTATATATTTCAAATTTTCTTGAACATACATATAATGTGAAGAGTGTAATAACTGTGATATAGAAAATTAATTTTCATGTTTTTATTATATTATTTATCTCACTTAAAAAGTTTGGTTAGAGACTTTCATTTTTATGGCCACTTTACATCTCACCATGGATTATGAGAGTTCTTTCTTTTCTTTTTGGAGGTATTAGTATTTAATCTTAGGTCATTGTTGTATTCACTCTTTTTTTCTCACTAACTTGAAAATTGGAATGCACTTAGTAACTCATCAATAAGTACTTGAAAATTAAGAGGGAAACAAATTCCATAAAGCTCTTTTTGATGCCTAGAATCCATCACTGGTTATGACAGGGTCTCTGCTTCTGTCAACTTAGCCAGCTGCTCCACATTACATCATTTTCTATTTCAAAAAATGATGAAATTCTATTTCTTTTTTTGTCTCATCATCAGTTATGCATTACTTCCTATTAGAATTTTTACCATGTTATGTATAATACCTTCATAAAAATGACTGATAAATATTTAAGGATATTTGAATCATTAGTATTCTTAATTAATTATACTATTTTTCAGTTGATAACATAAACCAAAAATAGGTTTTATAGAAATTCAAATTTGGTTTGTTTTGGTTTTATGTTTTATATTGCTATATTAATTTCATACAATTTAAATGTTAAAAGATAATAAAGTCCCTTAGTTTGATGAAGTATTTTCCCAAATGAAATCATACAATTTTAATTTATTTGTTTCTAGTGCTACCCATTTTCTCATGGCTAGATAATAGATAGAAATTCTACTCAAGATAACAAACCAATACCTCCCTCAGTAGTGCTCACAATAGCCTTCTTTACTAATCATGAAGTGGTTTGACAGGACAATTTTTATGAGCTGAATTGATACCTCAATGCTTCAGGATATTTAAATAAAAGCATTTTCTATGGTGGCCCATATATTTCAGATAATGGAGACATAATTTATGCTTTCTATTGTGAAATGATATCCTGGCACTACTACTAACTAATGTATAAAACACTGAAACAGGAAAGCTGACATTTTTACTACAGATCAACGATCTCATAATTTTTCCATGGCTGTACTTCTATTTGAGATCTTTTATATATATGTGTTAATAGTAGCTTCCCCTTTAACTACCACTAATATTAGATCATAACATAATGTATACATACATTTGACCGCTTCTGGCAATCTCTGATGACTAGTGATATTCTGAATAAAATGAAGGAATAAAATTATTCTGGTTTGAGTTTGGTGGCACTGAAAGTGACTTTGAAAACCACACTAATTTTTATCAACAGAAACCTAAATTTGTATAAGGCAATACATTGTTTTATGTTATTTTTATTTATTTTATGAATCACAAAACTGAAAAATTATTAATCATTACAAAAAGGCATATTAAAAAACCCTCTTTAATTACAAGTGAGAAGCTTATTTGTGCTATTACTATGGGTTACAATGTAGAGTGTTAATCTTCTCTATACTTCAAATGATATAAGTACATTATTTTGAAGTTTTCACTATAAAGAAATGATAAATGAAGGGATAGATATATGGCAACTGATTGGAACACTACACCATATGATACTTCATAATTGTATACAATTTAAAAGTTTTTAAATAGTAAATTTCAAAATTAATAATATCCTTAGAAATTTATGGAAGAAAATGGAGGGTACACAAATGAAGGTACACAAAGACATCTTAAAATTATTTGAATCATGTTTTCCCTCACAGTGCCAATAACCTTTGGCATGGTGATATTTCATGTGTGAAACATTGTAATATGGTGATATTTATACAAATGTTCCTTTTAATTTTGACTTTTAAACGTTTTACAGGTTTTGTACATTCACATATTTTTTGAAGTGAGAACAAGAAATATTCTCCTAATTTTCATTCTTATATATATATAACCATCTTTCTTTAAAATACTAAAATTTTGTCTTTTTTTTCTTAATGAATAACCTATAGTTTTAAAGAAAATTTTCAGGAAGGATAATAAAAAGAATTGAATTTTTTATTTTTGAAATATAACTCTTCAGAATTTTAATATGGTAGACTATTTATAGAGTCATTTTGTTTATTTCAGGTGTATGATTAAAAGAAATTTTAGTAGTGGTCACAAAACTCTGTGACAGCCTTGTGCTCAGTGTTCTTTTCTTAAGTTTAGTTTTATTGTCAAAGTGATGTAAAGAGAGCTTACAGTTACATAAGTATGGTAGTGCGTACATTTCTTGTCTAACTTGTTAACCCTTCTCTGATTTTTCTCTCTATTTCCCTCCCTTAACCCCCCATGTTGTATAGTTCATTTCCAATATATTGTCATGTGAGTATTGCTGTTGCATTTATTTGCTGTTTGTCCTTTGTCTCACCATTTTGTTGTTCCTCTTCCCTTCCCTAATTCAGATAAACTTATGTACAATACTCTGGGTACCAAAATCAGATATGTCTACAAAAGAGAATAAATTATAGGGGAAAGAGAAATTTAAAAAAAAAGAAGAAAAGAAATCACATAGTACCTTAACAACAATAACTTCTTGAGCTTTATACAAAAATGCTAGTAATTCAAAGGAATTTAACTTAGCTTTATATGATATGACAATTTTAACTTTCTATGATTAATGATTTCATAGAATCAGTTTCTGTACTTCTATGTCTTTTTGACAAATTTTGGATATTTCTAAATTAACACTAAAAGCTATGACTATAATACATAGTATTTCATGTGTAATAATTTACTATTTTCCCTACTATTAATATTCTTCACAAATATATTTGCTTTAATCTCAAAAGCAATTTTGATATGATCATAAATTTGATTAATTATATTCCCTTACATTTTAGTTTGTGTTAGATTTTTCTAGTCCACTTAATACATCAGAGTATGTGTCCTATTTCTTTAAAAGATAATTAATGCAAGCATGATTCATCATAATATGTAAACTTTATCTTTCCTTTTGTCTCCCCATTAACACATTTTGTTGAGTTTCATGATGCAATTTTCATACAAATACAAATGGTAAAATTTACTCCACTCATTGTCTTTTGCTTTTTATCCCATATACTGTTTATTTTCCAAAACACACATCTCTTTACAAACATGATTTATCATTATCATTATCATCATCATTATTATTATTATCACTAGATCTAGATTTTGTATGCTAACACAAAACCATGAGATATATTTATTTATGAACTTGGCCTATCTTTCTAAACATGGCAATTGTAAGTTCACATTTTCTTGGTTTTGATTATCCCTTGAGCATATTTTTCTTTAAAAACTAGCAGTTTTGAGGAGTCCTTGTGGAATTTTATAAGTCCTTCTTTTAAACTTTTTCTAGCATGTTCTTCATGATCACCTGAGGTTTAGATGGCTTGGGAAAGAAGAAAACAAGGAGGTAATTTTTATCACAAATTAACATTTTCACTGGTCAAATCAAGGTTACCCATCATAAATGTGACATAATAATGAGTGTATTGATTTTGATCATTTGGTTAAGGTAGGGTTTGCAAGCTTTGTCTCCTGTGAATTTACTGCTCCTCCACTTGTAACTTTGCTTTTGGAAAGAAAGTCTGTGTATAAAATGCACTATAAGCTAGGTAGTTAGTTATGCTTTTCAGAGTTACATAATTTCTTGGAAGTCTTTTGGAGGAGACATTTCTCTTTTTTTATACCATGGAGTTAGTTATTCAACCATGAATATATTATCAATAAGAACTTGTGGATACTTATTATATTCTTTGGGATAGTGTTTTTCAAATTTTTCCAGATTTTTCCATCATAAGAACTTTCCTGCTGTCTTGTCTTCACCTGTCACAATAATGTATCTTTAATCTGTATTCTATAGTTTGGAGTACCAACTTAAAACAACACAAAACATACTAACTATCAAGAGCACGGGATTTCATGTAACAGACACAATGATGGCTCTCAAATATTTGAATAACCAGAACTAGCCAAATTCAAAATTAACTGACAAACAGTAAAATTATACAGAGATCAATGAAAAATAAACAAAACTCTCTAAAAAGAAACGATGTATCAAACAAGAAAAAAAGAAATATAGGCCAATTTCTTTGTTGAATAGACATGAAAATTCTCAGTAAAATACAGTATGAGTTAAAAAATACATCCACCTCCCACCTCCACAACTACCCTCCCTCCCCACCCTTCCACCTCCTCCCCACATAAAGTTTTTCAGCTTAGTGTCTTGTGCATCTCATGGTTACATGGGTCAACTTGTACCCCTATTTAAGTATTTTGTTTTGTCCCTTCCCCTCCCCAAATTAGAGAATTGTTTATATAAGATTCAGGGCACGACATCAAATACAGTGAAACCAGAGAGCAAAAAAAAACACATGGTACAGTATAAAAATGTGAGAAACAATACCAAGAAAGAAAACACAAACACTTGTGTCCCTTTTATTTTGAATTCAGAAGGAAGGACGGAGAACGAGGGACAATCATGGGAAGTGAGATTTTAATAACATAAAACTGCTTCTTGAAAATATATATTCATGTAAAAAAGAAAAGAGAGTGAAAATATACAGAATTTATATGATATTACTAAACTATTTTAGTAGATTTCAAGACTCAGTTGAAAAAGGTAAAATAGAAGGAATATATACAGAACTAATAGTACAAAGGTACTTAAACTACAAGAAGATATAGTTATGGAAAGGTTAATTGACACCAATTGTATAAAACTAAAATAAAACTGATATAATCAAAGTATCAAATGTCAAAGGTAAAAGATCATCCTGAAAACCTCAGGGAAAATAAGAAATAACATAAGGATATGTCTAATAGAAGAATTCTCAGAATAATGGTTTTTAAAGATAATAGGAGAATTGTTGACATGTTAAATATTGGAGAATAAACACATGTATGTAAATACACAAATAAAGCATACATATGTAGGGATCCTCAGCAAATTATGAATTTTGGGTATCTTAGAATGACACTATTGCAGTCTATACTACCATCATTTTCCCTCCAGCTTTTGTATCAGTAGGCCTATTTAAATGTAAGTGTACAATACACCAAAGACCCAATTGCAATGTCTCATTCATATTAATAATCCCAAGATTCAGGCAGGAATATTCATGAGTTTGATTCCAGTTCTGTTGGCATATTGAATTTGAGTCCATTCTGGGATATGTAGCAAAATCTTATTCCACAAACAAGCTACAGAAAAGTAAACATATTCCAAATATTACAAATCTTAACTCATCTCTGGAAATTATTAGTTACCATGGTCATACCAAAAGCTGAAAATGAGGACATTTTTGCAGTTTTAAAAAGTAATTTTAAAGGGTAAAAAGATTTTAAAAAGTAGAAAAAATTTAGAAGTGGAAAAATACTAAAAGTAGAATTAAAGCAGATTATATTATCATTTATTTTAGGGCTGTAAGGATCATTTAATATTATCACTTGCATAAGCTGTCTACTTTAAATAATGACTTGTAAATGGAATAATTAATGTTACAAGGGAAGCTGAGAATAAATCTTTAAACATAGAATTAAATAAACCAGGCCTGTGTACAAAAACAGTTCACTTTATTATTCTTTCCTCCCCTGTGCTCTAAACTAGTAGAGTATGATATAGCCAGTGAGCCAGCAATAATTCATCTGGTTAAATTGTCCCCCATAGCCAAGATTAGAACAGGCATAGCTCGAGCGTGGGACTCACTTATTACATAAAGGAACATTTTTCTTTCTCTCTTAAACAGAAAATGATGTTCTCATCACACTTTGAGAGCCCACCTAAGACAACATATAAAATAAAACAGATGTTTCTTTGGGCCTGGCTTACTCCATGGTTTCCCTTATTTGCAATAACTAGTATATGTCTGAGTCAAGCAGAAACGGTCAGATAAGGTGATGTTAGGGAAATGAACCCTAAGATATGTATTCAAATGTTTTTTTTTCCTTTCATGTGATTGTTTCTAACACATTTATAAGATTATTTCTTTGTCGCTTTGTATGTCTCTCCCCCACAGTATAACCCCTGTTTTCATAGTATTTGATGTTGTTATAATTTGTGGAGGGGAAGGGAAAAAACAAATCGTATAAGTAGGGATAGAGGTGGACCCATTGCAACAATGAGAAGTACAAGTCGTTGGGATGGGAAGGGGAAACAAAGGAGGAGGCTACAATGCTTGATAAGAAATGCACTCATTATCCACTCATTATCTTGCTCATGTAATTGTAACCCCTCTGTACAGTATTTTCACAATAAAAAAATAAAAATAAATAAAAAATAAAACAGATGCAAAGTAGAAATATAAACATTCTACTAGATATGGAGAAGAATTAAAATTACTCTGCAGGATTTTTATACCAAAATTCACCTTTCAAAGTTTTATTAGAGAATAACAAATATTTTCATATAAAAATAGTTTGGGGCATTCCAAGACATTTATAACAATATCTATGACAAATGAATTGTATAATTATTTTGGATAAAATAATCTAACAACATATGAAATGCTATTTAAACATCATTCCAGTTTTAATTAATTAATAATTTTATAAATAGGCATAGCCTTTTATACATGGGAAGCTAGGGATACATCATGCACTCTTTTAAGAAAAATATTGCTTTATTTGAAAATTTTACAATGAATAAGTTAAATTTATACTTCCATTTGCTTCTAGTTTCTAAATCAAAAGAAAGATCTCATGATAGAATGAAATGAATGTATATGTTTTAAAAATTCTAGACAATTTACCATACTCATCTTATAATTGAGGGGTTGAATTATAGTTCTTAGCAAATGAACTTTTTTTTAAATCTTTTTTGTGTTAGTATTGGGGCTTGAATTCAAGGTTTGGGCACTGTCTTTGAGCTTTTTAGCTCAAGGATGGCACTCTACCAACTGAGTCACAGCTCCACTTCTGGTAATTTTGAATTGTCTGTTGGAGATAAGAGTCTCATGGACTTTCCTTAACTACTGGCTTTGAAACATGATCCTCAGATCTCAGACTCCTGAATGGCTATGATTACAGGTATGAATCACCAGCACTGAGAAAACATCTTTTTAAGTGTTACTAAAGCTTGCTCTTCAAATATTCTTTACTTTCTAAGTACATTATTATAGTGAATTTTTTGCAACAATGATGCAAAGTGCAAATATTTCTGGCCAATAGACTGTAGAAAGAAAATTAGTCGTTGTCAATTCTGGAATAAATTTTAGAATTATAAAATTCACTTTAAGCTATAGCAAATGTCAATCATAAGGTTGAACCCTAATCAACTAGATATGGACAGTTATAAGAAATATTGTTTCCTACCATTTTCCACCACATTAACATGGTGCATTTAATGTGGAAGAAAGAAACTCTCAGGAATGAATAGTTGTTGTTTATAAGGTACACCATCTGTGATATTCTATTAGATCATGCTGGGTTAAGGCCTGTAGAATGCATGAAAAGCAAAACAAAACAATGACAACAAACAATGTTCTGAATACAGCAGTTCAGTCTTAAAGTTTTTATTTTAAACATATTTTACAGCATCATGCTTTGTATGAGTTGATACCCTGAAGATGAAAATATATTTACAATGAACCTAGAGAAACTATTTTTTATTATCTCATGAATTGCAGTAATATTGAGTCATTTCAGTTTTGTTTGATCAAATAGCTTAGTATTTTAGCTCAACAAACTTGGTTTGATTTTCTATGAATATCATAGAGAAAATATGCATATCCCATGCACTTCAGCTTTTATTTACAGAATCTAATGTAATGAAAAATGGTGCAAGTAAAACAAAAACATGGCATACTACACCAAAAAAAAACTAGCCCTTTTCAAAGATATTTCTGTGAGAGAAAGAATGTTTTTATGTACTTAGGCATCTATTATGTATAGTAAACTTATCATTCTATATTCATCTGGAATGGGCATAGTTATGTGCCATAGTTAAGAGAAATTTAAATAAATAGCCAGATCATTTTCTGTATTCAATAAGTTGAGAAAAACCTGCAAGAACCAGGCTGTACAGTATTGTCTGCAGGATAAAGTCCAAACTTCTTTAAACTGCACATAAATGCATCATTTACCTGACCATGAAAATCTTACCCAGATATTCCCCCTGCTCCTAATTCTAACCTAAAAACTAACTTTATATTTATCTGCACCTGGAATATCTAATTTTTATGATGTTTAGTCTTTTGCCAATTTTCACTCATTTAAACTGATATAAATATATATAAATCTATGCATATTGCTTATAGGTATATATTTATGTATGTATATACGTTTATTATACAAGCTACATATTTAATATAAACATCTATACACAGGTACACATAAATACACATGTGTATATATAGACTTATAAATACATATATATGTATATATATTCATCCTTTCCAAAACCCATCACATCTCCATTTCTACAAGATTATTGTTTATTGATTATTCTGGTGAATATTTGTCTAGAAAATTCCAATTGACCTCAAAATCTTTTTATTATTGTCATGTCTTTTATGATTAGTATATGTACTAAGTTTTTTTATAAGCCAAAACATCGACATTTCTAATCTGACCATGTCTGTCAGAGTCAGTATTATCTTAATAATTGGAAAGCTACACACTGCTGGAAGTGAGCAATGTGAAAATGGTTGTCACACCATCATTAAACCATGTTTATAAAATTATACTTTTATTATAATTATTAGTTGTATACAGGAGTTATTCCACAAATCAGTTTATACAATACATCTTGATCGGAGTTAGCCCTTTTTTATTCTACCAATCTCACTCAATCTAACCCTTATCTTAATTTTATTAATTTAATAGGCTATTCAATGAATATTATGGCACCATGCTCTCCTCAGTTCCTTTGATCATTTACTTTCCTTCTTCTACCTTTCAAATACCAGATTCTTTGTATTCATTTTGTTGGTCTGTGAATTTATGTTTTTAAAGACTTAAACCATAATCATGATGGTAGCTTTAGTGTGGCCTTGTTTGTGGTCATTTGGGTAAATGGCCAGAAGTGGGATTGCTGGATAATAGGGAACCTCTATGTGTAGACTTTTGAGGAACTTCCACAATGCTTTCCAGAGTAGTTGAACATGTTTAAACTCTCACCAACAGTACAGTGGTTTTCCCGTTTGGCCACTTCCCCTCCAGCATCTGTTGTACTTAGATTTCTTGATTGTAGCCATTCTAACTGGGTGAGGTAGAATTTCAATAATATTTTGATTTGCATTTCTTTTATGGCTAGAAAGGTTGAGCATTTCTTCATGTTTATTGGCCATTCTTATTTCCTCTTCAGAGAAGTCCCTCTTTAAATCTTTAGGCAGCTTAGTAATTGGGTGGTTGTTTCTTTGAGAATTTGTTCTAAGTATATGTTAGATATGAGGCCCTGTCCGTTGTATGTCTAGTGAAGATCTTCTCCCAATGCATGGGATTTCTATTGAGTTTGGTATGCCCTTTGCCATGCAGAAACTCTGCAGTTTCATGCAATCCCATTTTTCCAACCTTTGATTTGTTGTGTTTCTGGGACTTTATTAAAGAAATTTCAGAGCCCTAGAGTGGCCCTATGCCATGGTGCTTTAGAGTTTCTCCTATTCTTTCTTATAATGTTTACAGAGTGTCTGGTACTACTTCAAGGTCTTTGATCCATTTGGGTCTGATTCTGGTACAGGGTGACACATAAGGATCCAACTTTAGTTTTCTACAAGTGTTTAGCCAACTTTGCCAGCACCATTTACTGAAGAGGCTGTCTCTCTTCCATCCTATTTTTGGTTCCCTTATCAAAATTTAAGTGGCTATAGGTCTGTGGGTTCACTTCTGGCTCTTCAGTTCTATTCCATTTGTCCTGAGATCTGTTCTTGTGCCAGTACCAAGTTGTTTTGATATATACAATGGAATTCTATGCTTCCATCAGAAAGAATAACATTGCCCCATTTGTAAGGAAATGGAAAGACTTGAAAAAAATCATATTAAGTGAAATAAGCCAGACCCAAGGAAACGTAGGTCCCAAGGTTTCCTTTATTTGCAATAATTAGTGTATGTCTAGGATAATCTTAGCAAATGAGTAGAATAGCTCAATAGCTATGTTCATGACCACATAAGATGATGCTAAGTAAAATGAAATCAAAGACCTGGACACAAAATGGTTTTGTTGTTGTTTTAATATACGATATGATTTTTTGTCTCTTTTGTATGTTCTTCCCCCTATGGTATATCCTCTATTGTCACTGTATTTGATTCTAGTATCTGGTATTGTATATATGTTTATTTGAATTAGGGAGGAGGAGGGGAATAACAAAATAGTGAGACAAAAGACAAGGGGAGAACTAATGCAACAGCAATATACACAAGACAATATGATGGAAATCATCTGTACAACTTTGAGGGGAGGAGGGAAAGTAGGAGAAAATTTAGGGAAGGGGTGACAAGGTTGAGAAGAAATGTACTAATTACCTCACTTGTGTAACTGAAAACCCTATGTACATCATCTTGAAACAAAAAAAAAATACACCATATGATTTCTCCCCTGAAAATTCTTTACTTTGGTCAATACATTTGTGTACCCTTCCATAAAACCCCATATATGTTTACTTGTTCTAGCGAAGCAAAACTTTTAAGGAAAGATGATGCAGTAACAAAGACTTATGTATTATTCAAACTGGGAAGTGATTTTAGGAAGTGCAAGCAAAGCATTGAAATGAAGTAAAGAGTCAAACAATGAATGAGATTGTTTTGCACTGTGGGAAACAGAAATTCAGTCACACTGGGAGCACTAGTAGAAGCCATATGTATTACCCACAAGTATAGAGAAACTGAGGTGGTTATATGCCAAGAGTAGACACTATTAATTGAGGGTGTCTTCTAGTGTGGGCATGTGGATTTTCCTTGGTACAGCTTGTGCGAAACAATTCCCAAATTGCAAGACAAACAAAATAATACAAAAAGAGATAAAGACTTTGTCATCTGCAGAACAGAATTTTGCTTTGAATCATAGATACAGTTAACTAATGTGTCTGACTTGATACAGGATTGCATCACTGCCTCATGAGCCTTTGCTTAATGACATAATGTATATTTCAAAGATTTTTTCATAAGCCATTAAAAAGTTTATGGGTAAATTACGTATAACAGTCCCTATCACATGTTCTTTTTTTGTCTAAGTATCAACAAGTCTTACTGATCTCATTTCCTAATTATTTCTTGAGTTGGCCTTAAAATCTTTCCCCATAACTCTACCCATTTTTCAGTATATTTTTTACTTGAGTACTATAACTGTATATTGTACCTTAGTTGTCTTTTCTAGCAGCTATCTTGCTTTCATTTTGTCCAAATTTCTATTTTCTAGAGTGTTCTTACTAAAACTCAACATATCCCGAATCCACTTCTTAAAGCCCTAAATGTGTCTTGCAAACTCCTAATAGTTTTCATTAATAGTTTCTATTTATTAAGTCTCTGTATAAAACCAATTAACAATTTCACTTAAATCATTTTATATTCTCTTCAGTACTGTAAGAAAATAGATACAAAATTTGAAGGAACAATCTTTCCTGGGAGGAAGAATTACTAAAGAACATTGCTCTTTGAAATATTTTATTACATAGGCCACATTAATTTTTAGCAATAGAATTACATTTGATTTTCATAAATCATTAATATTTCTTTGCCTCTAGCCCATGCCTGGTACTTTAGGTCTTTAACAGAAAATCATTCTACAATACTTCCTCCCTTATTTCTGGGAATTCTTTAAGAGTAAGCCATTTAAATTAATGAGACTTATCTACAGTTCCCACAGAGACAGCATCTTTAGATGTTGATGAATTGAAGGTGTTTATCAAACATAGATGTGTTTGGAGAAGAGGATATTTCTCATTTTGTTTTACTTTATTAAGAAAATATTGTACTTGAAAGTCCTTCATCATTTTCAACCAAACATAAAAATTTCCAGATTTTTATTTATAGACCTGTCCATCTGTGAAATATTAATCCTTGAGAGTTTGAACATGAACTTGATGCAATAGGAATAAGAGGTAGGAACATATTACCAACCCTTTTCAATGCTGCACATAGCCAAGAGGGTGCTCTTCACTTCACTTAGCAAAAGTCTATGACATCCTGGTATAATGGCATGCAGAAGTATGCAGCTGTAACCATAGTTTGGATAATGTAATGGAAGGTTATTTTTTTCTGAAAACTAACTAATTTGGGCTAGTAATTCCATAAATTTATAAGATATAATTCTATCTGCAAACCAGACAACATGGCTAATTTTCTATGGTATTCTGCACTGAAAGTATAAGATTTGTATAGTTTTGTAATAATTTAGAAATTTTAAAAACATCAAAACTATATTCTTATATAGCCTCATGATTTCCCTATGACTTTCTCATTTATATTAAAGTTTATGTAAATTATCCATGCGTGCCAGTTAAAATGAAATCAAGAATGTATTTATATTACCTAATTTTATTCCCACAGATTTCCATATCTGTTCAATACCTCCACCATTTTCTTACAGTATATACCATGATGGATGAAAAATAACTTTATGTTCTGTTTACTCTGGAAAATCACACATGGTCTTTAAAGTCAGAAAGACTACAGGTACATTATTGACTGAAGTGGTACTTTTCAGTAACATGCTTGAACAGTTACTTAATCTCTTCAATAGACACTGACCACAAAAACCTACAAAAGAATATTTGCTACTAGAATTTAGAGAGTAGAGATTGATCCTTTAGATGTCATGCTCTCTAGCACAATTAATAGATTGTTACTTTTGGAAACTGGCACATCCTACTGTGGAATACAAGAGACATACTTCAAAGGAAAACTTACAATGGTCCTTGTCAAGAAGGTCATGGAGAATACAGAAGCTTGCTTGCCAAGATTCTGTGAGTGAATACAACTTTAGTTTCTCTCTTCCTCATGACAGAAACATATGCCTTATGTCATTGACATGATTTATTTTTATTTTATCACCATGATTGCTATAGAACTTCCACTGGGTTATCTTCAATAAAAGAAAGGCCAGTAGATTAAATAATGAGCTTAATTTTTAGAAAAGAAGTTTTAACAGTGAACCTTGAACAAACCATAGGACCTTGTTGGGGCAAACTAGATATACAATTGTGTAACAGAAATTTTGCAAAGAGAATAACCCACAGCGAAGTAATGAAACATTCTTACAACCAAAGTCAAAGATAATGGACTGTATGATTTTATGTTTGATGTCAGCAATGTGTACGTGAATCACTGGAAAGCTTATAATGTCAAGAGGGTGCTGTTGGTGAGACAGAGAAAAAGAATGGCAGAAAACATCTGGATTCTGCTATGTCTGTCAAATTCAAATGCCCATTAAAACTAATAAGGATTGAAAATGTCTTCACAGCTGGGGCATTAAGGGAATATTTGATTTTTGAGCAATCAGTCTTGATTCAGTCACTATTTAACATACATTACTTTAAACAAGTGATGTTGCCATTTGGTTATCAATTCAACCTTCCTAGGGCCATTATGATGATTTAATTAATGGCATGTGAAAATATCAGATACATGTTAAGGTTCTCAGTAAGTCATAACTAAGTCTAAATAATTAACTAAAAGGAAAAGCAAAAAGATGCATTTCTACTTTTTAAATTAAAAATAAACTTTGAAAGTTTCTTATCATGCTGGCTATCACATGAATACCATAACATTTTGACTCAGAAGGAAATGATGCTTATTACATGAGTGTTTCTCAGTATCACTTTCATTGCATCTTTGAATCCTGTAATATTATTAGCATCACTGAGCTTTCCTCCATTATCTTTAGCATAATATTCTCATAAATTTGAGTCCATTCTAATCTCATTTTGTTATCTCCTTAAAGTTCATCTTACATTGAACCTTCCTTTCCCTCATACATGAAGGTAACCATAATTTATCTTCAAATTTTTGAAAATGAAAAGATACATAATGAAATAGGCTTTGATTGTAGACTAGAAAGATATTTGGAATTATATGAAATATAATTTCGGGGGTGGGTAAACACATTCAAGCATGTGTATTTGCCTGCATTATTTGATTTGACACACATTCAAAGTTGAATCAAAAATATTGCCTTCTTATACTTGATTGGGCTTATTTTTTAAAGTGTTCTATATCATAGTAAATATACCTGTGTTGACAAGGACTTACCCAGAGACTACTGCCACTATTGGAATCAGGGAAAACAAGTAAAATTAAAGGCATCTTGACCTGAGCTAGTCTTCCCTAAGAAAATGTACACCTGTATTTCATGTTTTGTTAAACAACACAACTCCTTCAAAAAAATGACCATATTGAACTGGACACACTAGCAAAGTGATAATGAAATTTGAGGTATGCAAAATGTGCAAACCATTTCCATAAATTATTGATTCATTTTGCATTTCACAATTTTAATTTTTATCAGCTTGTATATGATATATTACTTTATGCCAATTTTGATAACAGAGGCAGGGTACATGTCTCATGGCTTTTCACTTCTGCATTAAAGACACATGTTCAGGTTCTTATTTATTTTACACTTTTTATTAAATATTTTCCTCAAAATCTCAATCAGATTTATCAAAAATTTTATAGTAATATAATTTACAAAAAATAAAAACACCTCTCTAAACATTAACTTAGGAAATAATAAAAGTCCTGAGATGTATTAGGGACTAGAGACATTATATTTCCTAAACAAGCAAAACACAGTTTAGTTATCAACAATAATGCATTTAAAAACTACAGTAAGTTAGATTCATTAACAGATTTCAAAAGGTAGTATACAATCATTTTATAACATTGAAATAATAGTCTTAATTGGATTTTCTTGCATACATAGCTAACTATGTATATAACTATACAAAGTTAACTATACACACATTATATTGTTTGAATGCAAATAAAGGGTCATGAGTAAATGACCTTATTACTAAATTAAAAACAATGGCACAGGAAGTCCTCCCCTTATACAACTGCTACCTGCAAATAGTATTCATTTTTAAAATAAAAAATACATAAATTTACAACTCATATCCACTGAATCACATTGTGACTTGAAAAACTAGCTTTTTTTCTTATTACTAATCCTATATTAATAAAGAAACGTGCTCGTACATTATTATAGTTTTACATTCTGAAATAAATTTGCTATTGAAACAACAATTTGTTACTCTTTTCAAATAAATATCCATGTTGTCGCATGAACTGTTATTTATTTTACAAATCACTTTTCATGTTTACATAATGAATTGGTTTGGTGACTGGGCATCAGAGCTCACATACTGAAGTGGGTGAAATGCTTTGAAATGCGATTTGTTTAATTTGTAGAACAGAAAAATGTAAATGTAGAGCTTAAAGATGTCTTCATGTCTGCCAGGTCAACTTAAATTAGTGCAAGCATCCACAACCTGGTTGTGTGTACTGTTTACCATCACTCTATTCTACATCTCTAGCAAAGTGAGGAGCAGTAGCTTCTCTACACATCTTGAAATGAAATCAGCTCTTAGACAATTCAACTATATATTGAAACAAGTTATGAAATGTATAATTATCCATAGATAATTAGAAACTACCCATTGAAGTTATTAGAAAATCTGTATGGCATAACAATCTTGGTCTTTGTAAGGTTTTGTTTTTTATTTTTATTTTGTAGGTCATAGGGCTAAAACCCTGGGCCTGAGTGCTGTCCCTCAGCTCTTCAGCTCAAGGCTAGCACACTACCACTTGAGCCATAGTGTCACTTCTGGTTTTCTGGTGGTTTTTTGGAGGTAAGAGTATCATGGACTTTCCTGTCCCAGCTGGCTTTGAACCATGATCCTCAGACCCCAGCCTCCTGAGTAGCTAGTGCCCATCTAGTCTTTGTAAGTTTTCAAAGCATGATATTTCACTTCTTTAAACTTATGCTTAAAAATTCAGATTAAAAATTCTATAATTATAGAGCTTGTCACTGTATAATTCTTAACATAGTAAAAGCAAGGGGAATATCATCACATTGACATGAATAGAGCACTCTCTCACAAGTGGACAAAAATAAGGAAATGTTAAAATTATGTATGTGTGTGTGCCTATATGGAAATATATAAGCATATATATTTAGTATATTAATATTTAGTTTGCTCTGTGGCTGGATCATTATGATTCAAGTTGCTTAAAGTTACTTTTATAATAAAAGCAAATGAAAACTTATTAAAATAGATTTCTCTAGATGAACCCAATAATTTATTTATTAGTTAAGCGATAATGGTCAATGTCAGAGTTTTTAAATATACTTCTGATAATCATGTGACAAAACTGTGGCATATATAGAAAAATAAGTAGTCATTCTCCCTAACCTATTATTCCACAGATAGTTATAATAAATATTTTTACTACTAAGAGTGCCTGGAAATCTTTTATGATAAGTGTGTCATAAAGAGTACTAGTGGTTAATGATTGAGTATATTTTTTGTGTCAGGATTTAAAGTTCAAAGAACTAAACATTTGGTGGGAGCTCCTATTGTGGTAATTATGCTTGCGATGAGACATACTCTGAAAGGAATTCACTAGGTAATACTAAATTTCAGATCTATACATAATAGATAGTATGCAAGTTAAACAAGAAATAGAGTACAAACCAGTGAAATAAAATAATATAAAAGGGATTGTTGGTGATGACTGAGAATATATCAGTGGTACAACACTTGCATAAGGCTGTTGGTCAAAAATCAAATCACATTCTAAGGATAATTTAGAAAGATAGGTATAAAAGGTATAAGAGTTAAGGGAGATTCCTTAGGTTTAGAGAATGCATTAGTTAATGGGGTGTGGTAGATTATAGGTACAAGAGGAGTTGGATGATCTCTACATTGTGATTTTAATGAATACAGGATGTAGGTTAAGATTTTAGAAAATTTTGCTAGAAAGAGAAGCAACTAGAGCTAGAGGAAATATCCAGTGCTTCTAAAATGTGCTCTTGGTATGGCATATATGCCTTACCTTCTCAGAGCCACTGCAAGGAAATCAGGTAAAATGAAGTAAGGATTGAATTCCAAGGTTAGAAGTACATGATTTTCCTTCAGAGATAGAATGATGAATAATTGAAGACAATCATAGAATTTACCACTCAAAGATTTGTGAATATATTTGCTGGCAACAAATATGATATTTTTCAATATTGTACTCACCATCTGTTCTTTGTACTCTAAAATATAAAAAAGAAAAATACAAAGGATACCTGGGAGAGTTTTTGACGTAGTTTAAAAGCAAGTAACTATAAGGAAATATCCAAGAAATTTAAACGAGAGACCAAAGAAATTCCAAAAAAACTAATTCCATCAAATGTATGTTTTCTATTAAATCAAGAAAGAAAATTTGTCTATAGATAAAAGCACATACTGGTTTGAGGAAGTAGATAATGAAATTATTATTTAAGAATGACTTTTTTAGTTTTCAAATTACGTAGTTGTAAAAGGAAGTTTCACCTTAATAAATTGTATTATGAATGCAATACAATTTGATCAATGTCACTCCTTCATCAGCCTCCCTCACCTTACCCAGTTCTACCCATATCCTCAAGTTATGAGGTTTCATTGGCACACATGTACATTGGCTATAATGACTTTAAAGATCTTATTGAATCCAGTTGTAAAGTTGTCGCAGCCTGAATTTTTCTGTTATAAGACAATTACTGGTTCAATCTCATTAATTTTTATGACTATATTTAAGGGGTTAATATACTTGATCAAATCTAGCAGCTAATGTTTCATGAGTCAAGTATTCATTTCTTCCAGATTTTCAAACTTATCTGAATATGTTTTTTGTGTGATAAATGATTTCTTAAAATTTTATTTATTTATTTTATTTTGATGGGTCCTGGGGTTTGAACTCTGAGCTTGGGTGCTGTCCCTGAGCTCTTCAGCTCAAGGCAAGCGCTCTACCACTTGAGCCACAGCATCACTTCCGGCTTTCTAGTGGTTTAGTGGAGATAGGCGTCTCACGGACTTTCCTGCCTGGGCTGGCTTTGAACCGCAATCCTCAGATCTCAGCCTCCTGAGTAGCTAGGATTACAGGTGTGAGCCACCGGGCCCGGCTTACATTTTTACTTTTTTGTAAGGGTTACAGTTACATGAGTAAGGTAAGGAGTACATTTCTTGTTGGGCATTGTTCCTGCCTACTTTGGTGTTCTCCCACTATCCCTGCCCTCCCATATCCCCTACTCCTCCCCATCCCGAATATATTTTTAAAGTAATCCTTCATTTTTTGCATTTCTTTAATATTTAGTGTGATGTTTTGTTTTCTTTTTTCTTTTTAATTTTATTGTCAAGGCGATGTAAAAAAGAGTTATTGTTATAGTTACATAACTAAGGTGGGGAACCTGTGCAACAGTAATACTCACAAGACAATAAGTTGGAAATGATCTGTAACACTTGGAGGGGGGATTGGAAGAAGGAGGGAAAGAAGGAGAAAAGTGAGGGAATGGGTAATAAGTTAGACAAGAAATGTGATGGTTTTTTAATTTTGTTGATTTGGGTCTTTTTTTGTAAAACAATTAGCTATAAGTTTGTCAATTTTACTTTTTTTAAATCAGCATTTTGGTTCACTGAAATTTTTAATTTTTAGTCTCTATTTTTAGAAGTTTCTGATCTAATTTTTAGTATCTGTCTTGAAGTTCAGAGTTTTCTTTGTTCCTATTTTTGTAAAAGTTCTACTCACAAATCAAGCTTACTTATTTGGATAATTTCTCTTTGAAAAACACAACACTATCTTGTGCTACTGCTAGGTTCCAAAGAATAAAGCTTTTTTATTATCAGAGTAGAAAAATAGAAAATTCAGAAGCAAGAAGAATGAACAAATTAAAAACTATAAGAGAAATATAATATTTATTAATCTCATATAGAAAATATTTGTTCTCTTATTAGGCAAAGCAAAATCAGTTACTGTAGAAATTTCAAATATGAAAGCAAACAACTGGACTTTTCTTACAGTACAGCTGTACCACTATAATGACAATACAGTTTAATATAACACCAATCCTGTCAGTATATTTACATTTTAACAATTTTATCATCGATAATAATGTTTTGGAAATATTTTTCTCAAATTGATAGGGAATATTTTTACAAAGCTAGAAGTGAAAAAAAACTACCAGTGAATAAATGCACTGGTAATTTTAATCTACAAAAATATGCCTTTTTCATGTAAACCAGCCTAAGCCATTCAAACCCATTAATAATATTTACCATAGTATCTGCTGATCAACTCTTGTCCATTGTAGCAATCCAAACACAATGCTCTGAGGAAAGTGTATACTAAAGACCATATAAATTTGCATTTATATCAAATATATATTAAAATTGGTGTAATAGTCTATGTCTTCATCCATACCGTTTCTAGACATTTTCTGAATAATTCACATTCAAACCAATTTTTATAATATTAATCATACAAAATATAATTAAGAGACAAGATATTTATATTTTGGTAGGTAGGTGCTCTCTCTGACTCAATCTTCACTTTGGAAAGAGACAATCAAAATGATTTATAACATCATTTAAAGTCCTTGAGTTTTAGAATACATCATTTTTATATTCATAAAGTCATCTGAAATGTCCAATGAAGCCATGTAACTGATAGAACCAAGTAATAACTGATTATGCTCAGATATTTGTTGGTACTATGAATACAGGTTTTGAACTCAGGGCCTCATATTTCATTGACTGTTTTTGCTCACTGCTAGTTCTTTACCATTTGAGCCACAACTCCTTTCCTTTATTTCAAAGGTTAACTGAAGATGAAAACTGTTTTTTTGCCTGAGTTGACTTTAAACTTTCACCTACAATCATCTGGACACTTGAATCATTTTTTAGAGTTCAAGGTCATTTATTAGTAGTTTTAAACAGTAAAGGAATATTAAAGTACATCTATAATATGGCTAAATCATTTGTAATGGCAACAATCAAAATCTTCTGACTCAGAAACAAATATGTTACATTAATATTGATGCTGATGTAAGGGAATTTTGTTTGTATGAAATGGAGACTCAAATGCAGTATTTGATGCTTTCACTTATTGGGAGGTGCCCTATTACCAGAGCCACACCTCCAACCCCAGTGAAAAATATCTTTATTTGCTAGACTACATTTATAGAGTTTTAATAATTTAATTTGTTTGAAAACTATATTTCCTTATGTCTTATGCCTATGCTAAGATAAAACATATTTAAAACATAAATGAGTCAACAATGGAAAGTCTTTGGAATAACTAATGAAGAAGATGTGTAGAGGGTGGACTTTTATAAGTTCATTACTCAAGCTCAGCTGTCCATAAGCAGGGGTTTCTGCTAACAGTCCCTGTCAGCATGGTGATAGATCGCACTGGATTTTATTTGTCAGGAGGAGACTGACAAGGTTTTCTGTTCTGAGTGAAGGTCACTTCCTCCCTAGATTGATCAAATCAGTGCACATTACCAAAAACCACACCCACACCCTCATTTCATCTCCACCCTGTTTGCTGTTTTGTGCTTCAAAATTTTCTAGCAATTCTACTAAAGGAAGTCCATAAAAATGCTTATAAAAACTTACATTTTTATAACAGCATCAAATCTTCCAATGGTTGCTACAATGTCTCTCTGATTTGGTTTGTGTAACTATACTAGGAATTTGGCAGGAAAAAACACAAGGGGGTTTGTTTGTTTTATGTCTTCAATTAACACACACACACACACACAAATTCCTAAGATAAAAATATAAGAAGGATGCTATTGATCCAAAGCTTGAATCCAGTTACGTAAGTACAAAAACTAAAAAAAAAATTTAAGAAGTTTTTTGTTTACCTTTAAATATTGTTCAGTTACAATGCTATTTAATTCTCTCTGTGTTCCTCTGTTACTAGATACATGGTTCTAAAATAAATACTGTAATTGTCATGTCAAAAATGCTTGAATATTGGCTCAGTCCATCAGTCCAGATATCTAAGAAGTCTTTTCCCAATCTGTAAATGGGGAGGTATTTTTCTCTAAAAATATAAGAGCACTTTTACAAATATAGGAGCACTTAAAATATAAGAGCACTTTTACTAGAAAAAATGTGTAGGATTATTTTCCCTTTATGAATGAAACAAATCAGCCACATAATGTTAACTTTCATTGAGCAGTTAAAGTAAGATGAGAACCCATTTGATAATACCCGTATGTGGGGAAAAACAGCTTTACAAATTATTGCCATTCTGGATTTGGCCGAGGATTTCAGCAGTAGAACAGTACTTCGGAAGTATCCAATTCAGAAAACAAGCAAAAGATCATGGGAGTACAATCCAAAACACCTTCCTAGCAGGAAACAGTTAAGGCATGTATTGACTGCACAGTGTTGCCCTAGCAGTCGCTTAACTCAAAGATCACCCCTAGAGCTTCTCTTTCCCCTCTGAAGTAGAGGCAGCAGGTGCAAAGATCAAATTCTCTCCTGATGTGGAAACATGGCATTCAGCAGAGCAGTCAGGGACTCCAATCAAACAATGATTGTCAAGAGCACCAGCTCGACAGAAAAAGTGCCAGCCTCCTACACTGCTC
This sequence comes from Dipodomys ordii, assembly GCF_000151885.1. Lineage (NCBI taxonomy): Eukaryota > Metazoa > Chordata > Mammalia > Rodentia > Heteromyidae > Dipodomys > Dipodomys ordii. The sequence continues at coordinate 7,365,737 of NW_012267289.1, read as the reverse complement.
TGACTACCACCTCTTCACCTCCAGTTTATGTTCTTCAATTTGATTCTAACAGTAGAGGATAAACTGCAAGGATTCAAGACAACAAGGACAGTGAGATAGGCATGTTTACTGTCCAGTTAGAAATCTATATGCTCTTGGAGGTGTGATTTGTGGGGAGGTGCCCTTCAAGGGAAAAGGAAACTTGAAGGGGTTAATCTCCTGCTTTATTATGTGGCAGCTGGTTTAAATCTGAGGCACTGTGTGCATGCCAGTCTTGGGCCTAGGTAATTTATAATAGCCTAAAGTTCCAATATAAAAAGCACATAGCTGCAGGGAGACATGTCAGATTCTGTTACACAGCTTGTCATTTCCTTGGAAACATAATAATTAAGATGTCTGGTATAACTACTTCTGCCAGAAATATTTTTAGATTTCAGCCCATTTCAAGAAACTCTAAATTCATGGAGAAAATTATTAAATACTGCATGACAATCTAAGGGAAGTACACTTAGAGGTTTGTTCTGTCAAAAGGAACAGATACTTCATCTAAATCTCTTGACACTAAGTAGAGAAAAACCTAGGCTTGCATTAAATATGAAAGGCTTGGCATCAGCTCTATCAGAGCAAAAGCAGGTGTGATGAGATAGAAATATTCACTCTTAATCAAAAGCATATTTTTCAGTCTCCATGACTGACACAATTTTAAAGATAAAATGGCATCACATCGCATCATCAAATTAATGAAATTGCTTTTCTTGATTATCTATATTATTCATAAGTAAACTACCTATGATAGTAGGAGACAGTGCGGCGGGAACTGTTCAGAATCTATTGGCTTGCAGCAATGAAAGGAGGTAAAATGTCACACTGGTAGGTGAATATGCTCCATTAAAACACAATAGATACATGCCCCCTGCATTAAAAAATTATGTTCATACGATATTTGAGTTAAATAGGAATCTAATTACAAGCTTAAAAGTAGCATTTGAGAATAATTAGAGAGGATGCTAAATACACATCAGCAGCAAATGACATTTCTTGTAACCCTTTCCTTTCTTTCTTAGAGAAATACCTTTGCTAAGGTAAAGTTATAAGATCAATTATAATGAGACATTAATAGGTGTATGAAAATGAACATAATGATAAGTTTTGCATGAGCATTATGAGAAAGTGTAATTAAAGAGTCATTTATATTCCACAGGCAATTATTTAAATCTAGTAAATTCCAAGTAAAAAATCAATGAGCCCACACTTGTAGAAGATACTCAACACTGGCATGTGGAGAATACATTCTATTCCAATTTGGGCATAAAGAAATTGAATCACTACATCATATCACACATCATGTATGAAGTAATATGTCTTTGAAATTTATGTCACAGTGTTTTCCTCCTCAATTGTCTTTCTTTAAAAATTCTCTCTCTATATAGATAGATAGATGAAGCTATATTTTCAGGAACTGTTAATACAGTAAATTAAAGTTTTTCTGCTTCAGAAGTCAATATTACCATTCCCCTCCACAAATTATACCAACATCAAATACAGTGAAAGCAGGGGTTATACAAAGCAACATAGAAATAATCTTATAAATATGTTAGAAACAATTGCATGAAACAAAAAAAACACTTGAATACTTATCTTGGGTTTCATTCCCTTAACATCAACTTATCTGACCTTTTCTGCTTCACTCAGACTTATACTAGTTATTGCAAATAAGGGAAACCATGGGCCTGGCTTACTTCACTTAATATAATTTTTTCCCAAGTCTTTCCATTTCCTAAAAAATGGGCAATGTCATTCTTTCTGATGGAGGCATAGAATTCCATTGTGTATATATACCACATTTTCTTGATTTATTCATCTACTGAGGGGCATCCGGGTTGGTTCCATTTCTTAGCTATGGTAAATAATGCTGCAATAAACATAGTTGTGCTGGTAGCTTTAGTATGGACTTGTTTGTGATCATTTGGGTAAATGCCCAAAAGTAGGATTGCTGGGTTATAGGGGAGCTCTATGTGAAGTCTCTTGAGGAACCTCCATACTGCTTTCCAAAGTGGTTGAACAAGTTTACACTCCCACCAACAATGCAGTAAGGTTCCCTTCTGTCCACATCCCCTCC
>NW_012267289.1:7355031-7357339 GCF_000151885.1 Dipodomys ordii | reverse complement strand
CTTTTCCTTGGTCTGAGTTGATCCTGTGTGGATTATAATGTGACTGTGGGATGTCCTATTCTGGTCTGGTCTGTTTGGAGTTCTAAAACTTCTTGTGTCTGAATAGGCCTATCTTTTTGCATGTTTGGGAAGTTCTTTGATAGGATCCTGTTAAACAAATTTCCTAGGCCATTGACTTCTGTTTCTAGGTGCTCCTATACACCCATTATCCTTAGATTAGGCCTTCTGATGGTGTCTTTCAAGTTTTGGATAGATCTACCATATTTCTTGGACTTGTCTTGGGTGGTTCTATATTCTTTCTCTATAATATCGTGGCTGTATTCAATCCCTGAGAATCGATCTTCTGCATGGTCTAACCTGCTGTCAAGACTCTCTACTTTGTTTTTTATCTCTTTTCCTTCTAATTGGTCAGCTTTGATGGCTTCAAGTTCTTTGTTGAAGCTTTGTTTTAGATCTTGTTTGAACTTCTTTACTTCCTTAATTTGATGTTCAGTGTTTATTCTCAGATCACTTAGTTGATTGGTTATGCTTTCCTTGGTTCCCATTCCTTCTGTTGGGTTCCATTCAGCATTCCCTTTGTGGTCTCTCTGACTTCCTTCAGCTCTTTGTTAATGGAATCCATGAATGCCTTTAGTTGATCTTTGTGTATTCTCTTCCTTTTCTCTCAATTCCTGTATTACTCTTTGATAAGCTTCCTCCCATTCGTGGGATTCCTGTAGTTCTCTTTGAGTGTTCTCAGCCTGTTCACGCCATTCCTGTCTTTCTCTTTGAGTATTCTCAAGCTGCTCATGCAAATCCTGTATCAGCTTTTGAGTAGCTTCCTTATGCTTATGATATTCCTATATAAACGTTTGAAATGCCTCCTCTCTATCCCTATCACGCTCATACAGAGACCTTTGTATACTTTCAGTCTTTTGATTTATCATGTTTGCCAGCAGTATTTGTAGAGCTATTTGGGAATTCTCCTCTGGATTATTCATTATCTATTCTGTCCCCTGATTATTGGGATTGGGAATTGAGATACCCGGATTTGCCATTTTTCTTGTGTTTTTCTGGCTTACTCTGCCCATTTGAGATGAAAATAGCACCAGTTTTGTGCTAGAACACTATCTTAAGGCAAGCATCAACCCAAGTCTGAATTGTAGTCAAGTCTAGTTGAACAGATACATCTATTCAACATCAAACAACTATATGTTAATGGGCTATGGACTGCAAAGAAGAATTTGGAAGACCAGAAATTATTAGGGTTAGGGAGAGATGTGGGTAAAAAAATAGGTATAGATTGATGTGGGCAGGCTCTGGGGGAGTTAACTAAGTCTTAATCTCATAGCAGGAAATAGGTTGGGTAGGATGAAAGTAGAGAGAGAGAGAGAAAAAAGAAAGGGAAAGGGAAAAGAAAAGAGACCAGAAAAAATATAAAGGTAAAAATTAATAAAATTATGTAGATGCGATAAAAATCTATTTAGATAAGAACGTAAATTTATTGAGAGAAGGGGAGGGATATAAAGTAGATGTGAAAAACTTAAAAATAAAAATGCTTAAAATATTATATAGGTATAAAGAGGTAGTACTGCTATTAGGGAATTTACTTCTTAGAGGTTTTGACTTGTGTAATAAATTTGTGGTTAAGTGTGCACACAATGGGGGATAAGGTCTAATAATCAACTACAGGTTTATCTGAGGGTGTGCAGGACAAGAATTAAGTCACATAAAGAAGAACGAAAGAGAGGAGAGGGTGAAAAAGATAAGAAAGGAAGAAGAAAAAGATGAGAAGTTCAGTAGAGCTAAACCAAAAACAAAAAGATAATTTAAAAAGAGAAAAAAAAGAGAGAAAGGAGACCAAAAAAGAAAGCAAAAATGCACACTCCCATATCCCCAAAATGAAAATTATAAGAGGAAAAGAAACTTTCTGGAAAACATTTTTTTTTATCAAAGAACGCAAAGATTAAAGATTGAAAAAAGTTTTAGAAAAGAAAAAAAATTTATATAAGGTACCAAAAATAAAAACTAAAACAAACAAACAAACAAACAAAAAAAATCCAAATATTTCTTTGATTTTTTTTTTTGTGGAGGAGTGGGAAAAATCCTGTATCTCCCTTGTGTCAGTAACCAGCCTCTTGTTGGAGTCTCAGGTCTGCTTGTGGTCCTGTGCCTTGGTTGGTCTCTTAAGTCAGTTTGTTCGAACAGGCAGAAAAATGCTCTGCTTTACCCAGGATTTGGCAATCCTCCTCCCAGGCTAGTTCATTGGGAGACAGATCTGCTTTGAGTATCACAAAAGAGGGGGATGCAGTGATGAGGCTAGGTTCTG
>NW_012267289.1:7352697-7354981 GCF_000151885.1 Dipodomys ordii | reverse complement strand
AGAGTTCTTGATTATAGCCATTCTAACTGGGGTGAGGTGGTATCTCAATGTTGTTTTGATTTGCATTTCTTTTATGGCTAGGGAGCTTGAGTATTCTTCATGTGTCTATTGGTCATCCTTCTTTCCTCCTTTAACTAGGGATACAGGTGGACCCATTGCAACAATGAGATGTACAAGTTGTTATGTCGAAAAACGAACTTCACAACTTTGGTGGTGGGGGGAGGATCAGGTGAAAGGAGGTGGGGGAGTATGGATAGGGAGGGGAACAGGAAACAAAGAGGAGACAACAATGCTTGATAAGCAATGTACTCATTATCTTGCCTATGTAATTGTAATTTCTCTGTACAGTATTCTTACAATAAAAAAATAAAAATAAGTCAATATTAGAAAATTCTAATGCTCCAAATGATCTCCTGTAACTCATGGCAGGAGAAAATCCTCAGAAAAGGACAAGTATTTATTTGGAGCTATCACTTTCATAAAAATAATATTTACTTCAATGAATTTCTATTCTAAATATGATGTAAATAGACTTCCTTAACTTCTGCTAAAGAAATAAATGCATGTGAGGCCATAAATATCGCTATGCCATATTCTCTGCTTCAGTTGTTAGCAGGTTCTTCTGCCTACATTGGAATAGAGGATTCTTCCCCCCCATATATTGTTTATTGTAAAAATACTGTACAGAGAGGGTGCTATTACATGAGTAAGGTAATGAGTACATTTCCTACAGAGCATTGTTAGCTCCTCCTTTGTTTTTCCCCTACCATCCTTTCCTTTCCCACCTCCTCAAATCCTCCCTTCCCTCCTCCCTGAAGTTGTAAAGTTCTTTTTCAACATGGTGTCTTGTACAACTCATTTTTACAATGGATCAACCTGTATCTTTATTTTAGCATTTTTAAGTTCCTTTCCCCTCCCCAAATTGGAGAAAATGTATATACAAGTTGCAGGGCACCGGAATCAAATACAGTGTAAACAGGGGTTCTACCATAGGGGAAGAACATACAAAAAAAAACAAACAAAATTATATGGTACATTGTAAATATATTAAAAACAACAGCAACAATGATGAGCCACTTGTGTCTCTATCTCGGAGTTTATTTCACCTAGCATCATCTTATATGGTCATATGTACATAGCTTTTGAACTTTTCTGCTTGTTCTAAACATATACAAATTATTGCAAATAAGGGAAACCATTGGGCCTATGTTCCCTTGGGCCTGACTTACTGTACTTAATATAATTTTTCCCAAAGCTTTCCATTTCTTAAGAAATGGGGCAATGCCATTCTTTCTAGTGGAAACAGAATTCCATTATATATACACATACCACATTTGTTTTGCTCCATTCATCTACTGAGGGGTATCTGGGTTGGTTCCATATTTTAGCTATGGTGAATAGTGCTGTGATAAACATAGTTGTGCTGGTAACTTTAGTGTGGTCTTGTTTGTGATCATTTGGGTAAATGCCCAAAAGTGGGATTGCTGGATCATGGGGGAGCTCTATGTGGAGTCTTTTGAGGAACCTCCATACTGATTTCTAAAGTGGTTGAATAAGTTTATATTTCCACCAACAATGCAGTGGGGCTCCCTTTCAGCCACATCCCTTCCCGCATCTCTTGGTATTAGAGTTCTAGATTATAACCATTCTCTTTTTTTATTTCATTTTATTTGTGAACATACTGTACAGAGGGGTTAAAATTACATGGGCAGGATAATGCGTACATTTCTTGCCAAGCATTGCAGCCTACTCCTTTGTTTATCCTTCACATCCCTTCCCAACCTCCCCCCTCCCCCCCAGTCCCAATCCTCTCCCCCCGCGACCCCCCCCCCGCACCAACATTGTAAAGCTCGTTTTCGACATGACAACTTGTACTTCACATTGTTGCAACAGGTCCACCTATATCCTTAAACGATTTGGTTTATCCCATCTCCTCCACAAGTTATACTGACATCAAATATAGTGAAAGCAGGGGTTATGCTGTGGGGGAGGGACATACAAAGCAACAAAGAAATAATCTTATAAATGCGTTAGAAACACATGCATGAAAGAAAAAAAACATTAAAATACATATCTAAGGGTTCATTTTCCTAACATCACTTTATCTGACGTTTTCCGCTTGACTCATACATATACTAGATATTACAAATAAGGGAAACTATGGGACCTATGTTCCTGTGGGCCTGGCTTACTTCACATAATATAATTTTTTCCAAGTCTTTCCATTTCCTAACAAATGGGGCAATGTCATTCTTTCTGATGGAGGCATAGAATTCCATTGTGT
>NW_012267289.1:7345453-7347433 GCF_000151885.1 Dipodomys ordii | reverse complement strand
AAGAGGGGGATGCAGTGATGAGGCTAGGTTCTGGTAGCTTTTCCGGGGCTGGTTTGTGAAAACCTCACAGAGCCCAGCCTGGAGCCATTCTCAGGGTTTCTGTTTACTGATTTTCAATTGCTTGTCGAGGCTGCTAGAGGGAGGGGCAGCCTCTGGCTCTGATTACCCAGTGAAGAAACCCACTCCTCAGGCTGGCGCCCAAGCTGGGTGACTTTTCCCTGGGTGGAGCTGTGTCTGGCAGTTCATGCCACGGTTAAGTTCTTGTGACCTGCTAAATGACTAGTTTTATTCCAAGGCCTGAGCTGGAGCTAGCAGCTTCTCTGAGCTTTGTCGGTATCCAAGATGGAGATCACCGGTGCTGGTGGGGGAGGGGTGGCCTTCCCTCCTCTGCTCCTTGAGGAGTGAGGATGTCAGGCTTCTACTCACGCCGAGTCTTGGTTCCTGGGTCGTCTCTGGTCTGCGAACTGCAGGATGAAGATGTCTGCTGGTTCTTGCTCATGTTGAGTAGAATCTGCTCACCTGCTGCGTCTGGCTCCTTCCTCCCGGACTCTCTGTTGCTCAGGTATGGCAGCTGAGCTCGCCTGCCACCGCCACAGCTGCCGCCGCCACGGCAGCTGCCGGCAAGGGCTCAGAAGTGTCTCCTTGCCTGGGTTTCCTTCTCTGGCCAAACTCTCTGTCCTGTGATTCACTTGGTGTAATTCTCTGACTTAGGACTGTTCACTGGAACTCTAAAACTGCTTTCTATGCGAGAGCTTACTTAGACTCCAGCTTCTCCTCTGCCATCTTCCCGGACTCTTAGATTATAGCCATTCTAACTTGGGTGAGGTTGAATCTCAATGTTGTTTTGATTTGCATTTCTTTTATGGCTAGAGAGGGTTCATTTCTTCATATGTCTATTGGCCATTCTTATTTCCCCTTCAGAGAAGTTTCTCTGTAAGTCTTTAGCCCACTTATTAATCAGACAGTTGTTTCTTTGAGGATTTGTTTTGGGGGGATTTAATTTTTTGAGTTCCAATTATATTTTAGATATGAGACCCTTGTCTGTTGTATGGCTATTGAAGATCTTCTCCCAATCTGTGTGCTTTCTATTGATTTTTCAACTTTGCTCTTTGTTATGCAGAAGCTCTGCAGTTTCATACAATCCCATTTGTCTAACCTTTCCTTGATTTCTTGTGTTTCCGAGTTTTTATTAAGAAAATTTCAGCCTGTGCTAAGGTGCCCTAGAGTTTCTCCTATTCCTTCCTGTAAAGTTTTCAGTGGTTCTTCTTTGACTTTCAGAGTCTTTGATCCATTTGGAGTTGATTTTGGTTCAAGGTGATATATACAGATCTAGCTTTAGTTATGTATAGGTGTTTAACCAATTTTGCCAGCACCATTTACTGAAGATGCTTTCTTCCATTCTATTTTTTAGTTCCCTTATCGAAGATTAGGTGGCTCTATGTCTGTGGGTTCATTTCTGGGTTTTCAATTCTATTCCATTGGTCCTCAGATCTCTTTTTGTGTCAGTACCAACCCCTTTTATTATTATGGCTTTGTAGTAGAGTTTGAAACTTGGAATTTATATTCCCCCAGAGCTGTTCTTTCTGTTGAGGATTTGTTTTCTTATTCAGGTCTTTTATTGTTCCATATGAATTTTTGGATTGCTTGTTCTATTTCATTAAAGAATGAGGTTGGGATATTGATAAGTATCACATTGAATATGTAGATACCCTTTTGCAGTTTCACCATTTTCATGATGTTAATTCTTCCAATTCAGGAGCATGGGAGGTTTTCTACTTCCTTCGTTCTGCTTTAATTTCCTTTTTCAGGTTTTTTAATGTTTTCATCATAGAGGTCCGTCAGTTCTTTAATTAACTCCTTGGTATTTTATTTTATTTTATTTTTTTAAAATTTTTTTAAATTTTATTTGTGAACATACTGTACAGAGGGGTTACAATTGCATGGGCAGGATAATGCATACATTTCTTACCAAGCATTGCA